>NC_083224.1:195956124-196061323 GCF_032191835.1 Heteronotia binoei | reverse complement strand
CTGGAGATCCCCCGCTTTTACAGCTGACCCTGGCGGAGATCAGCTCCCCGAGGAGAAAATGGCTGGTTTGGAGGGTGGAGTCTATGGCATTGTATCAGGCTGAGGCCCCTCCCCTCCCCAAACCCCGCCCTCTCTCAGATCCACCCCCAAAGTCTCCAGGAATTTTACAACACGGACCTGGCAACCCTAGTGCAGATTGGGGCAACCCTCTAGGGCAGGATGGCCGTACAAGCATACGGAAGGTCCACCTTCCCACCAGGGCTGGAAGAACTAGGGTTGCCAACTCCAGGTAGGAACTTTCCTGGTGGTTTGGGGGATAGGGGAGGGCAAGGACCTCAGCAGACAATAATGAGCCCTCTGTCTCCAAAGCTGCGGGTTTCTCGGGGGGGGGGCTGTTGTCTGGAGACGAGTTGTGATTCCAGGAGATCTCCAGGCACTGCCTGGAAACTGGCAACCCTAGGAGGCAAGGCTGGGTCCATTGGGAGCTGACTGGAGGGGAAGTCTCAAAGCTCCCAATCCTTTCTTGATGCAGCTCACATCCAGAGGTGGGCGACGAAGACGGTGAGGGGTCTGGAGACCAAGTCTTATGAAGAAAGGTTAAAGAAGCTGGGGATGTTTAGCCTGGAGAGGAGGCGGCTGAGAGGTGATAGGATCACCGTCTTCAGGCACTCAAAGGGCTGTCATATAGAGGATGGGGTGGAATTGTTTTCTGTTACCCTAGAGAGTAGGACCAGAACCAATGGGTTGAAATTAAATCAAAAGAGTTTCCGGCTCAACATTAGGAAGAACTTCCTGACCGTTAGAGCGGTTCCTAAGTGGAAGAGGCTTCCTCGGGAGGTGGTGGGCTCTCCTTCCTTGGAGGTTTCTAAACAGAGGCTAGAAGGCCATCTGACAGCAATGCAGATCCTGTGCATTTAGGGGGAGGTATTTGTGAGTTTCCTGCATTGTGCAGGGGGCTGGACTAATGACCCTGGAGGTTCCTTCCAACTCTAGGATTCTAATCAGAGCGATTCCTCAGCGGAACAGGAGGCGGTGGGCTCTCCTTCCTTGGAGGTTTTTCAACAGAGGCTAGAGGGCCATCTGACAGCAATGAGGATCCTGTGAATTTAGGGGGAGTTAGTTGTGAGTTTCCTGCAACTCCCAACTCTGTGATTCTATGATCCCGCTTGCGTTAGCACTCTCCCAAAATAGGGCTGGACCGCCCCACAGGGATGGATGGAGAAACAAACGGTAGGAAAACTCGCATCTCTTTTTCCCCTCTGAAATGAGCCAACTCCCAGTTTTGGAACAAGGGCTCGGGACCGGGGTGGCGTCTGGCCAGCAGACAGGTCATAAACAGGCAGCTGATAGCAATTCGAGAGAGGGCCAGGGGACACCAGGTACCTGGCAACAGATAGGGTTGCCAATCCCCAGGTGGGGGCAGGGGATCCTCCACTTTCAGTTCAACTCTCTGAAAGATCATGTGTGTGTATGTGTGTGTGTGTGTCTGCTTAAAGGTAGCTGTCTCAGATCCTTTGGCCCAGGTTTGCGGCAGGTGCTGGCAGTCAAGAAGACCACTCTGCATATGCTCAGAGGCACCCACTTTTTTCTTACTCCTCTGCACATAGTTGTGCAGAGCTTAGCCCTGACTCCAGAAGTGCTGCCAGGAGCAAAGATCTGTTGAGGTCTTCTGCTTCCTCTGGAACCCACTGGCAGCTCAGGTTCTGCAAAGTTCATCCTAATTAATTACGTACTTACAAAAACCGGGTTCGGGGAGGGAAATGTCTGCTGGGCACTCCATTATTTCCCATGGAGACTGATTCCCATAGGGTATAATGGAGAATTGATCCACAGGTATCTGGGGGGAGGCTATTTTTTGAGGTAGAGGCACCATTTTTTCAGCATGGCATCTGGTTCCACTCCTCCAAACACCCTCCAGGTTTCAAAAGGATTGGACGAAGGGATCCAATTCTATGAGCCCCAAAAGAAGGTGTCTCTATCCATTATTTCCAATAGAGAGAAGGCATTTAAAAGGTGTGCAGTCCCATTAAATGTGGTGGCCAGAACTCCCTTTCGAGTTCAATTATGCTTGTCATAACCTTGCTCCTGGCTCCACCCTCATTGTCTCCTGGCTCCACCCCCAAAGTCCCCAGATATTTCTTGAATTGGACCTGGCAACTCTACTGAAAGATCATATGTACGTGTGTGTGTGTCTGCTTAAAGGAAGCAACTTCTTCTTCAGCCCTACGCCACCTGCCTGAGTAGATATAAATTACCTGCCTACCATCTTCTTCTCAATTTGACCGAGAGAACACCAGTTTTCTGGGTTACACCTCTGAGGATGCCAGTCACAGTTGTTGGCGAGATGTCAGGTCTCGCAATGCCAAGACCACAGCCACATAACCCGGAAAATCTACAACAGCCAATGGACTCCGGCCACGAAAGCCTTCGACAACATCATTTGTTTAAAATCTCTCGGCATATAGAACAACTAAACTTCAGCTTTGCAAACCTGAGCTGTTATACGATTCTGGTCAGCACTGCGTGACTGGGAACCCAGTTCTGCCTGGAGAGAGTCCCTTCCCAATTCCAGCGGTATTACAAATCAATTAGGGATGCCAACCTCCAGGTGAGGCCTGGAGATCCCCTGGAATGACAGCTGATCTTCAGACTACAAAGACCAATTCCCCTGGAGAAAATGCCAGCTTTGGAGGGGGGACTCTACAGCACTGTACCCCACTGAGGTTCCTTGTCCTCCCCAGGTTCCATCCCTAAACGTCCTGGAGTTTCCCAGCCTGGATCCGGCAACCCAACCAGTGGCCAGGGGAGCGCGGACAGCCCTATTAGTAGTGCACACAGAATCATAGAGTTGGAAGGGACCTCTAGGATCATCTAGTCCAGCCGCCTGCGCAATGCAGGAAACTCACAAACACTTCCCCCTAAATTCACAGGATCTTCATTGCTGTCCGATGGCCATCTAGCCTCAGTTTAAAAACCTCCAAGGAAGTAGAGCCCACAACCTCCCAAGGAGGAAGCCTGTTCCACTGAGGAACCGCTCTAATGGTCAGGAAGTTCTTCCTAATGTTGAGCCGGAAAGTCTTTTGATTTAATTTCAACCCCTTGGTTCTGGTCCTGCCTTCTGGGGCCGCAGAAAACAATTCCACACCATCCTCTCTAGGACAGCCCTTCAAGTACCTGAAGATGGTGATCCTATCAGCCGCTTCCTCTCCAGGCTAAACATCCCCAGCTCCTTCAACCTTTCTTCCTAGGACTTGGTCTCCAGACCCTCCCCATCTTCGTCATGCTCAGAGCCATACAGCAGGTCTCTCTGTCTGTTTTCAAAACTCAGTAAAAGACAGGAGAGTTCCATGATTTCCAGGCCTCACTTTGGGCAGGAGCTCACAGAAACAGAGCTCCAAAACCCCGTGACGCAGAGTGGTAAAGCTGCAGTACTGCAGTCAGAGCCCTCTGCTCACGACCTGAGTTCGATCTCGGCGGAAGCTGGTTCAAGTCGCCGGCTCCAGGTTGACTCAGCCTTCCATCCTTCCGAGGTCGGTAAAAGGAGTCCCCAACTTGCTGGGGGGAAAGTGTAGCTCTTCCGGCTGGCCTATGACTAGCTGGTACAAGAAATCCAGGTGTTAGAGGTTGCTGTCCCTAATGTTTTAAATGGTTTAAATGTCTTATAATTTTAAATATTTTATAATTTTAAATATATTAATTAATTTTAACTGTTCTGTGTTTAAATGCTATTATGTGTAATTCTATGCTGTGAGCCGCCCTGAGCCACTTGTTGGGAAGGGCGGGATATAAATTAATAAATAATAATAATAATAATAGATGACCAGGGAAGGCAACGGCAAACCACCCCGTAAAAAGTCTGCCGTGAAAACGTTGTGAAAGCAACGTCACCCCAGAGTCGGAAACGACTGGTGCTTGCACAGGGGGACTACCTTTACCTTTACTAACGTTTCCCGCCCCCCCCCACAAAAAATAGGAAAATAACCCAAACCTATCAAGCAGACAGATGGAAATCTTCCTCATGACACTGGCCACAGAGGAGAAAGTAATTTTTAAAAGTATGACGGGAGTAAGGTTTTATTAGGACCATTATAATCAAAGAAGCATTTGAAGGTAGATGCAGAGTTGATATATGTTGGGTTGAGCTACCTCTCGAGTTCCAGGTGTTGGTGCTTACCTTTAAGGCCCTTTATGGCCAGCAGCCTGCATATCTTTGGGACCGCCTCTCCCCATATGAACACCCACCCACCCCGGGCTCTGAGGTCTGCTTCTCAACATCTCCTCATAGTCCCTGGTCTTAAGGACGCCCGTCTGGCTTCAATGAGGGACAGGGCCTTTTTGGTCCGGGCCCCTACCTAGTGGAATGAGCTCCCGCTGGAGATCCGGGCCCTGCGGGACTTATCCAGGTTTCGCAGGGCCTTTAAGACAGAGCTCTTCCACCAGACTTTAAATTAATCCAGCAGGCGTCCTTTGAAAGTCATTGCTTCCCCCAGCATTTCGCCAGTACGGTGTTATGCTATGCTGTTAGCCGTCAGCCGCATGTCCGTAAGGTTGTTTCTGTGCTGTTTTGTAACGTCTGTTTTTTATGGTATTGTTTTAACTCTGTTGTTTGATTATTGTGAGCCGCCCTGAGCCCGCTTGCGGGATAGGGCGGGGTATAAATTTAAAAATTAAATTAAATTAAAATATAATTTAGTACACGTTCTGGGGATTTCAGGGGTGTGTGGCATTTTCTATGAAATGACCCCTGATGATTTCTAGTCGCAACCATTGTGACTTTGCCCGGTGCTTTTTGCGGATGCCGTTGTGGTTTGCAAGGGGGTGAATCGCTGTCTGGACCTCTCAGATCCTTTGGCCCAGGTTTGTGGCAGGTGATGGCAGTCAAGAAGACCACTCTGCATATGGTCAGAGGCACCCGCTTTTTTCTTACTCCTCTGCACATAGTTGTGCAGAGCTTAGCCCTGACTCCAGAAGTGCTGCCAGAAGCAAAGATCTGTTGAGGTCTTCTGCTTCCTCTGGAACCCACTGGTTCTGCAAAGTTCATCCTAATTAATTACTAATTAACCGCAAAGGGCTGAGAGTTTGGAAGCGGATGTGCTTTGATCAAACTCAGTTTGATCAAACTCAGCTTGCTTTATCTAGCGGCACAATAAGCATGGGGGAAACGGGCTCTAGCTTTACTAACCCATAGGCCTGAGCTATCTCACAGCTCTGGTTTTGCAAAGCTCACCTTAACGTGGAAAGGAGCTGATGTCAGGAAGGCACTTGACTTCAACTGAGCCCTGGGTGGGGAGGGGGCGGTCTTTGTTTGGCAGCCAGGTCTCTTGGAAAGGAGTCAATCCCATCGTCCTGAGCAGGGGTCATTTCGTAGAAAAAAGGAGCCAGAGTGAAGCTCATTGGCACAACCCTTTTGCACAACTCTCTTTCCGCAGTTCCGCAGGGCCTATAAAACCTAGTTATTTAAACTTGCCTTTAGAGGCTGAAGGGAGGTAGCTATTACCCCACAGTACTGATAATCCCCCTGGACCACCATAAGTGAAGTAAGATCATTCAGAGCAATTAGAAAAGCCTATCTTTGTCTTAAATGATTGCAAACTGTATTGGTTGATTTTATTGTGCAATTAGAAACACACACCTTCGTCGTGAATGATTGTAAACTGTATTGGTTGATTTTATTGTGTTAAAGCTGCAGTACTGCAGTCCTAAGCTCTGCTCACGACCTGAGTTCGATCCCCGGCGGAAGCTGGGTTTTCAGGTAGCCGGCTCCAGGTTGACTCAGCCTTCCATCCTTCCGAGGTCAGTAAAAGGAGTCCCCAGCTTGCTGGGAGGAAAGTGTAGAGGACTGGGGAAGGCAATGGCAAAACACCATGTAAAAAAGTCTGCCGTGAAAAAGTTGTGAAAGCAACGTCACCCCAGAGTCGGAAACGACTGGTGCTTGCACAAGGGACCTTTCCTGTTTTTAATGTTTTATGTGGTTAATTTGCTGTTGTTAGCCACCCTGAGCCCGCCAGGGGAGGGCGGAATATAAATTTGATTTAAAAAATAAAATAAAATAAACTCATTTACACATGCCACCCACCCCTGACATCAGTGGAAGGTGTACTAGATCGTGAGATCAGCATCGACCTTAGAATGCTTCTTGAATTAGAATTGTCATAACAAGACTGCAGAGTGTTAAAGCTGCACTACTGCAGTCCTAAGCTGTGCTCACGACCTGAGTTCGATCCCCAGCGGAAGCTGGGTTTTCAGGTAGCCGGCTCGAGGCTGACTCAGCCTTCCATCTTTCCAAAGTCGGGAAAAGGAGTCCCCAGCTTGCTGGGGGGAAAGCGTAGATGACCGGGGAAGGCAATGGCAAACCACACCGTAAAAAGTCTGCCGTGAAAACGTTGTGAAAGCAACGTCACCCCAGAGTCAGAAACGACTGGTGCTTGCACGGGGGACCTTTCCTTTCCTTAGAGGCTGAAGGGAGATAGCTGTTACCCCACAGCACTGATAATCCCACTGAACCACCATAAGTGAAGTAAGATCCTTCAGAGCAATTAGAAACGCATATCTTGGTCTTAAATGATTGCAAACTGTATTGGTTGATTTTGATTGTGCAGTCTGTTTTTAATGTATTATATGGTTAATTTGCTGTTGTTAGCTGCCCGGAGCCCGCCAGGGGAAGGCGGGGTATAAATTTGATTTTAAAATAAATAAAATAAAATAAAATAAACTCATTTGCACATGCCACCCACCCCTGACATCAGCGGAAGGTGTACTAAATCAAATCAGATCAGATCAGCATCGACCTTAGAATGCTTTTGGAATTAGAATTGTCATAATAAGATCTTCCTCCCATCATACTTTTAAAATTATTTTCTCCTACACGGCCACAGTGGCATGATGAAGATTTGAATATATGAACATATGAAGCTGCCTTATACTGAATCAGACCCTTGGTCCATCAAAGTCAGTATTGTCTTCTCAGACTGGCAGCGGCTCTCCAGGGTCTCCAGCTGAGGTTTTCCACACCCATTTGCTTGGACCCTTTTTAGTTGGAGATGCTGGGGATTGAACCTGGGACCTTCTGCCTACCAAGCAGATGCTCTACCACTGAGCCACCGTCCCTCCCCCTAAAGAGAAACAATTTGAACATACGAAGCTGCCCTATACGGAATCAAACCCCCCTGGGTCCATCAAAGTCAGTATTGTCTTCTCAGACTGGCAGCAGCTCTCCAGGGTCTCAAGCTGAGGTTTTTCACACCTATTTGCCTGGACCCTTTTTTGGAGATGCCGGGGATTGAACCTGGGACCTTCTGCTTCCCAAGCAGATGCTCTACCACTGAGCCACCATCCCTCCCCAAACAGATTTCCTTCTGTTTGCTTGATACATCTTGGTTATTTTCCCATTTTTTTGTGCGGGGAAATATTAGAACAGGGGTTTCAAACTCATTTGTCATGAGGGCCGGATCTTACATAAATGACACCTTGTTGGGTTGGGCCATGTTGGGCCGGGCCATGTGTGTACCTATTTAAGATTAGGTAGCAGAGATATAAACTTTATAAAGGATGCAGACAAACACAATTAGTTTTGTTTTTGTTTTTTAAAAATTAAAACATGCTTAAAACATTAGCACTTGTTGGTCTTAAAGGTGCTGTCTTTGTATCTCTCCCATGGGATCCAGGGAATTGGGCAAAGGCAGCTCTGGCTCTTTGCTTGCTTCCCACAAGGGGAACAAGAGAGGGAGGAGCCTCAGCCAATGGAAGGAAGAGAGGCTTTGCTCATTAGCACTGCTGTGGGATTGAGAGAGCCTGGCAAAGCAAGCTCTCCCCCCCCCACTTCCTCCCCAAGGGAGGTGCCTCAGCCAATGAAGAAAATAGAGGCTTTGCTCTGTAGCTCCTGTGCGATTGAGCATGCCTGGCGAAGCAAGCTGTGATGCAGAAGGAAGCAAGAGAGAGGGAGAAGGAAGCAGACGACAGCCAGTTGCTCGGGGGCCTGATTCAGACCCCAGACTACATGTTTGACACCCTGCTCTAGACCCCTGAGCAGACCTGGGTGCAGCGTCTGTTTATAGGCTAGCAAAACCAGATGAGGCTCATCTTTGAAAGCCCTTGACAACAGGCAACGTAGGGGAACCAGCGAACACATGCAGGCCCGGCACTAGGGTTTTCTGTGCCCCAGGTCAAAATCTGCTCTTCTACCCCTCACATCACCGATGACATCATGTCATGCGCCCCCCCCCCCGACTTTGCCGAGATCTCCCGAGCCTTGGGAGGCCTCGGTGAAGTCTGGAAGGTACCGGGCATGGGAGACGGGGCCTAATTGGCCTAGTCCCATGTGCTGGCCCTGCACGCAAGCAGAGGGCTCGCAGCTTTGCCAGGGGAAGTCACCCTGTCGTCCTACCAGTCAAACAAAGTCAGCCGAGATTTGAACCCCAAACCAAAGTCCGGCCACAGTCTGTGACACCTCCACAGCTACTGAGCCGCTTCAGCAGATGTGAAAACTTCCTGAGCTTATGGCAGGTCAATTTTGGGCAGCATAAGAACATCAGAGAAGCCATGTTGAATCAGGCTAATGGCCCACGCAGTCCAACGCTCTGTCACACAGTGGCCAAAACCCAGGTGCCATCAAGAGGTCCATCAGTGGGGCCAGGACACTAGAAGCCCTCCCACTGTGCCCCCCCCAAGCACCAAGAATACAGAGCATCACTGCCCCAGACATAAGAACATAAGAGAAGCCATGTTGGACCAGGCCAATGGCCCATCCAGTCCAACACTCTGTGTCACATAAGAACATAAGAGAAGCCATGTTGGACCAGGCCAATGGCCCATCCAGTCCAACACTCTGTGTCACATAAGAACATAAGAGAAGCCATGTTGGACCAGGCCAGTGGCCCATCCAGTCCAACACTCTGTGTCACATAAGAACATCAGAGAAGCCATGTTGAATCAGGCCAATGGCCCACCCAGTCCAAAGCTCTGTCACACAGTAGCCAAAACCCAGGTGCCATCAGGAGGTCCATCAGTGGGGCCAGGACACTAGAAGCCCTCCCACTGTACCCCCCCCAAGCACCAAGAATACAGAGCATCACTTGCCCCAGACATAAGAACATAAGAGAAGCCATGTTGGATCAGGCCAATGGCCCATCCAGTCCAACACTCTGTCATACAGTGGCCAAAAAACCTCAAGTACCATCAGGAGGTCCATCAGTGGGGCCAGGACACTAGAAGCCCTCCCACTGTTGCCCTTCTCCCAAGCACCAAGAATGCAGAGCACCACTTGCCCCAGACAGAGAGTTCCAACAATATGCTGTGGCTAAGAGGCACTGATGGACCTCTGCCTTGTATGGTATCTAAAGGGCAACCACACACAAAATAAAGAGCGAGGGCTTTTTGAGAGTAGGAATGTGGTTCCGGCTGGCTTAGCATTGGAGGTTGTGGCCTAATATGCTAATGAGTTCCTGCTGTTTTTTTCCCTACAAAAAAAAGCCCTGTGAAGAATTATGGGTGAATGGAACGTGATAGCGAAACGTACGCCTGTGAACGTACACGAGTCTCTTCTCTCTTCTCTTTCTTCCTGAACTTTCATAAACATCCCCTTCAGCTCTTGTCTGCTGGGATATCGAGTGGCCAGCCACGCACCAAACCCACCCAGAGACGAGGCGAGAGACTCGAACCTACATCCAAGCCCGGCTGTGCCCCACGGCCACTGGGCCACACGCATCGATGCCAAAGCATTCTTGCATTTTCTAGAGCAAAGGCAATTAAAACCACCGACCCAACACAATCGAACCAGGGCAGCTGGGGGGTGGGGGGGTGGCGTGGTCACGAAACGTCCACAAACATTCAGCTGGCAGAAGAGGAAGGGTCAGGCAGGGAACGGCGGTACATACAATCACTGCAGCCGCTGGAAAGAAAAAATGCTGGCTGAAATTAAATCCTTCTCGCTGGCGTGCCCCAACAGTTCGGTCGGGGTGCCCTCCCGGGAAGGCTTTCTCTGGCGCCAGCAATTCCTAGCGGAGGTTGCTGGAGAAAACACCGTCCTTGTGCCCTCTTGGCAGCAGTGGGGTAGGGGGGAGGGCTGGCAACCAAGTACCCAGCCCGATGGTAGCATTCCACCCCTTTGCTTTTCTCTAAGGCAGGGGTGTCAAACATGCAGCCCCGGGGCCGAATCAGGCCCCCGGAGGGCTCCTATCAGGCCCCCGAGCAACTGGCTGTCGTCTGCTTCCTTCTGCATCACAGCTTGCTTTGCCAGGCTTGCTCAATCGCACAGGAGCTACAGAGCAAGACCTCTATTTTCTCCACTAGCTGAGGCTCCTCCCTTGGGGAGGAGGGGGGAAGGAATAGCTTGCTTTGCCAGGCTTGTTCAATCGACAGGAGCTGCAGAGCAAGACCACTGTTTTCTCCACTGGCTGAGGCTCCTCCCTTGGGGAGGAGGGGGGAAGGAATAGCTTGCTTTGCCAGGCTTGCTCAATCGCACAGGAGCTACAGAGCAAGAGCTCTATTTTCTCCACTGGCTGAGGCTCCTCCCTTGGGGAGGAAGGGGGGCAGGCAGAGATTGTTTTTCCAGGCTCTCTCAATCACACAGCAGAGCTACTGAGCCAAGCCTTTCTATTGGCCGAAGCTCCTCCCTTTCCTGGTCCCCTGGGGAAGGAAGGAAAGAGCCAGAGCTCCCTTTGCCCAGTTATCTGGATCGCACAGGAGAGATACAAGGAAAGCAGCTTTAAGACCAACGAGCGCTAACGTTTTAAGGATGCTTTAAGGCTTTAAAAAAATCTTTGTGTTTGTCCATGTCCTTCATAAAGTTTGTAACTCTGCTACCTAATCCTAAGTAGGTACACACATGGCCCGGCCAAACGCGACATGGCCCAGCCCGGCCCGACAAGGTCTCATTTATGTCAGATTTGGCCCTCATGACAAAGGGGTTTCACACTCCACACAAGGCTTCAACCCAGACTTTGTCGGCCTGTCCGCCCGGTTGGAACGGCTCTGCTGCAACACTGAAATGGCAGCGACCGTGAAGACCGACCTGGCAGAAATCTAGTCCCCCCCCCACCACCACCTATTTTGCACAGCAACGGAAAGGCAACGATGGGACATAAGCAGGGTCGGCCGTACCACTGGACAAGCTAGGCAATCGCCTAGGGCGCCGGCCTTTTGGGGGTGCAGAATCGGGCGCTTCCCCCCACGTGACTCGGGGACGTTTTCCGTGCAGGAGTGGGGGCAGAAGTTAGCCTTGTCTAGGGTGCCAGCCAGCTAGGGCCAGCCCCGGGGACGAAAACACAGTACAGCTACCTGGGAGATGCCCCCCACCTCTTCGGCGGGCCGCTCCTCCTCCTCCACTTCTCCTAGCTCCACTTCTCCTAGCTGCTCCTTGTTATCCTCCACTTATCCTAGCTCCACTTACCCTAGGAGGCTCTAAGTCTTGAATGGCCTCGGCCAGCCAATTTTGTTTTCGACGCAACAACCCCGACAACAACAACATCCCCCTCCTTTGGGGGGGGGCAAACGTTGCAAGTTAACGACAGCTCAGGGTCGGATGTAGGGGGAGGAGACAGAGGGGGGTGCTCGGGGTATGGAGTCCATTCTATTCTATGGGCCCATAAGGTAGAATGGGCCCACAAAGGGGCGCCATTTTTAAATGTTGCCCCCCCTCCCCCTCAAAAAAACAAGTCGATCCGGTCCTGCAACAGCTCCACCCAGGCCACCTCTGGAGGGGTCCCGGGGGAGGCGCCACGGTGCTGAAAGAGGACCCCCTGCCCCGTCGAGAAGCCCACGATCCCCCCCTCCCTCCCCACTGCCCCCTAGCGCAGAGCCAGGCGCCTCTGGGGCGGCGAGATCGAATCCCCTCTTTGCCTAAAGAGGGGCTGAGTCACTGCAAAAGGGACCCGAGCGAGGAGGGATGCGGGGGGCCGGGGGGGGGGAGAGAGAGACCAGCGCCAGCCAGCAGCCCCCCCAGCCCCCTCTAAGCTGGCGACAACGACGCCAACAGGTCCCAAGCGGCACCCCCCCCCCCCAGTCCCCTAACTCCTGGCACTGCGCCTTGGCTGGAGGGTGGAGGGGGAGCAGAGCCCGCTGGCCCTTGGGGATCCAGCAGCCGTGCCCACAACAAGGCTCCGGGAGTCCTTTGCACAGATGCGCCAGGAGGAGCAGGAGGGGTGGGGGTGGGGGAAGAGGGGTGGGGGGGGAGCAAGACTCACTCCATTTTCCAGGCTCCGCGAGGCCGGCTGGGGCTCCCCCGCTCTTGCGTCTGGCTGGCTCGCAAAGCGCCAGGGAAGGAGGAGCCGGCTCGGCTGCCTTAGGGATCGCCCTCCCGCGTCGGCTCAAGAGCAGGGCTTTGCAGCGGGGGAAGGGGGCGGCGGGGGCCGCCTCAGCCGCCCCTCCGTGCTCGGACTCGCCTCCTCCTCCTCCTCCTCCGGGCTGGGATGAATTGTGCCCCAGCAGCAGCCAGCAGAGGTAGGCGACGGCTGGGTTGTTCGGGGCTGGCGGGCGCGACTCGGTGTTGTTTGCCTGGCTTTTCCCAGCGCCGCAGCAGCGCCTCCTGCCGGCCGCCGGCCGCTAGCGCCAGCCCGGGCTCGCCCAACCCGGCGGCTGCAAGCGCAGCATCTGCGGCAGCTCAGCGCAGCGGCTGGACCGATCGGCCTTCCGCCTGGGCGCACCTGCGCTTGGGAAGACGGCGCGACGCTGGCACGGCTGTCACAGGCAGTCCCGGGGCGGCTTACAACATTGCAAAAACCAAAACCTTACAGCAGCGCAGAATGACAGAGTTGGAAGGGACCTCCGGGGTTATCTAGTCCAGGGGGTCCCCAACTCCCGGTTCGTGGACCGGGATTGGACCATGGTCTGTTTGCAACACAGCCGTGAGTGTGGCCAACGGTAGCTCTCCAGATGTTTTTTTTTTGCCTACAACTCCCATCATCCCCGGCCATTGGCCATGCTGGCTGGGGCTGATGGGAGTTGTAGGCAAAGAAAAAACATCTGGAGAGCTACCGTTGGCCACCCCTGGCACTATAATGAATATTCTTTCATTTCACTACATTTTACAATGCAGTAGCCCCGTGGCGCCGAGTGGGAAAGCTGCAGTGCTGCAGTCGGAGCCCTCTGCTCACGACCTGATGTTCGATCCCGGCGGAAGCTGGTTCAAGTCACTGGCTCCAGGTTGACTCCGCCTTCCATCCTTCCGAGGTCAGTCAAAGGAGTCCTCAGCTTGCTGGGGGGGGGGAGTGTAGAGGACTGGGGAAGGCAATGGCAAACCACCCCGTAAAAAGTCTGCCGAGAAAACGTTGTGAAAGCAACATCACCCCAGAGTCGGAAACGACTGGTGCTTGCACAGGGGACTACCTTTACCATTTTAGTAGTAGCAGTAGTAGTAGTAGTAGTAGTAGTAGTAGTAGTAGGAAGAAGAAGAGGAAGAAGAAGAAGAAGAAGAAGAAGAAGAAGAAGAAGAAGAAGAAGAAGAAGAAGAAGAAGGACGATGACAACGACGAGGAGGAGATTGGATTTATATCCTGCCCTCCATTCCGAATCTCAGAGCGGCCTACAATCTCCTTTCCCTTCCTCCCCCACAACAGACACCCTGTGAGCTGGGTGGGGCTGAGAGAGCTCTCCCAGAAGCTGCCCTTTCAAGGACAGAGTCTCAGAGCGGCCTACAATCTCCTTTCCCTTCCTCCCCCACAACAGACACCCTGTGAGGTGGGTGGGGCTGAGAGGGCTCTCCCAGAAGCTGCCCTTTCAAGGACAGAGTCTCAGAGCGCTCTACAATCTCCTTTCCCTTCCTCCCCCACAACAGACACCCTGTGAGGTGGGTGGGGCTGAGAGGGCTCTCCCAGAAGCTGCCCTTTCAAGGACAGAGTCTCAGAGCGGCCTACAATCTCCTTTCCCTTCCTCCCCCACAACAGACACCCTGTGAGCTGGGTGGGGCTGAGAGAGCTCTCCCAGAAGCTGCCCTTTCAAGGACAGAGTCTCAGAGCGGCCTACAATCTCCTTTCCCTTCCTCCCCCACAACAGACACCCTGTGAGGTGGGTGGGGCTGGAGAGAGCTCTCCCAGAAGCTGCCCTTTCAAGGACAGAGTCTCAGAGCGGCCTACAATCTCTTTTCCCTTCCTCCCCCACAACAGACACCCTGTGAGGTGGGTGGGGCTGAGAGGGCTCTCCCAGAAGCTGCCCTTTCAAGGACAGAGTCTCAGAGCAGCCTACAATCTCTTTTCCCTTCCTCCCCCACAACAGACACCCTGTGAGGTGGGTGGGGCTGAGAGGGCTCTCCCAGAAGCTGCCCTTTCAAGGACAGAGTCTCAGAGTGGCCTACAATCTCCTTTCCCTTCCTCCCCCACAACAGACACCCTGTGAGCTGGGTGGGGCTGAGAGAGCTCTCCCAGAAGCTGCCCTTTCAAGGACAACTCCTGCCATGCCAGCAGCTGCAAGTGGAGGAGTGGGGAATCAAACCTGGTTCTCCCAGATAAAAGACCGCACACTTAACCACACATTTAACCACCATGCCAAAATAAAGTGCACAATTGTATCATCCTGAAACCATGCCCCCCGCCCCCGCATCCGTGGGAAAATTGTTTACCACAAAACCGGTCCCTAGTACCAAAAAGGCTGGGGACCGCTGATCTAGTTCAACCCCCTGTACAATGCAGGAAACTCACAAATACCTCTCCCTAAATTCCACAGGATCCTCATCCTTGTACAATGAATATTAGTTCATTTCATTATATATTACAACGTTCCCTCTAAGCTGCAAAGCCTTGAAAGCAAAAAATTCTATTTTGTGAGCTACTGCCATTCAAGTTGTGAGCTGCTACTGCATAAATTATGCGCTGGGTTAAGTTTTCCTGAGCTAAGACAAAAATGTGTGAGCTGGAGGCAAAAAATCTGTGAGCCAGCTCACGCTAACTCCGCTTAGAGGGCTGTCAGACGGCCATCTAGCCTCTGTTTGAAAACCTCCAAGGAAGGAGAGCCCACCACCTCCCGAGGAGGAAGCCCGCTCCACTGAGGAACCGCTCTGACGGTCAGGAAGTTCTTCCTCATGTTGAGCCGGAAACTCTTCTGATTGAATTTCAACCCCTTCGTTCTGGTCCGACCTTCCGGGGCCACAGAAAACAATTCCACACGACCCCTCTATAGGACAGCCCTTCAAGGCCTTGGTGATCCTATCACCTCTCAGCTGCCTCATCAAAATAAACAAACCACCTCAAAATGAAGCGATATCGCAATTACAGAAATCTCAGATTAAATCAAAAGACCGTAATCCACATCATGGCAACAGATCATAAACCCACATACAGGCTGGAGGCATTCAGCATCACCCTAGGTCAGAGGGCGTCAAACATGCAGTTCGGGGGCCAAAACAGGCCCTCCTGGAGGGCTCCTATCAGCCCCTGAGTGACTGGCTTTTGTCTGCTTCCTTCTGCGTCACAGCTTGCGTTGCAGCTTGTAACCCAGAAGCATTTATATTTGTCATTGCTGTATCTTTAATGGGAGCGAGGATGTGATGACTCAGAGGCTTTATTGCTGGTCTTTCTTCAGTACATCTGTAATGGCAAGCTTCTTACAGGTCAGGGGTGTCAAACATGCAGTTCGGGGGCTGAATCAGGCCCCCAGAGGGCTCCTATCAGCGCCCCCCCTCCCCGAGCAACTGGCTGTCATCCGCTTCCTTCTCCCCCTCTCTTGCTTCCTTCTGCATAATAGCTTTGCAAAGCTTGCTCAATTGCACGGGAGTGACAGAGCAAAACCTCTATTTTCTCCGTTGGCTGAGGCTCCTCCCTTGGGGAGGAATGGGGGAGGAATAGCTTGCATTGCCGGTGTTTCTCAACTGCACAGTGGAGCTACTGAGCCAAGCCTCTCTTCCTTCTATTGGCTGAGGCTCCCCACACACACACACACACACCAGTCCCCTTGGGAGGGAGGGAAAGAGCCAGAGCTTCCTTTGCCCAGTTTCGTGGATCCCCTGGGAGAAATGCAAAGAAAGCACCTTTAAGACCAACGAGTGCGGACGTTTTAAGTTTTTATAAAACTTGTATCTCTGCTACCTAATCTTAATTAGGTACACAGATGGTCCAACCTGACATGGCCTAGCCCTGCAAGGTCTCATTTATGCCAGTTTCAGTCCTCATAACAAATGAATTCGACACCCCTGTATAACAGAATAACATTTTTACTTGCTTTCATTATATCACTTCTGATATATCACTGCCTTATATTCATTATACCTGTAAGTGCTAGTATGTTATTGATAAACCAGAAACATTAACAGCAGTACTCAGTATATCTTTAATATCAAGCAATTTTCGGGATAAACAGTAGCATTTGTAGAAGTAGTAGAAGAAGAAGACTGCAGATTTATACCCCGCCCTTCTCTCTGAATCAGAGACTCAGAGTGGCTCACAATCTCCTATATCTTCTCTCCCCGCAACAGAAACCCTGGGAACAATGTTCCCTCTAAGCTGCAGAGTCTTATGAGCAAAAATTCTACTTCGTGAGCTGCTGGCATTGAGGTTGTGAGCTACTGGCACTGAAGTTGTGAGCTACTGGCACTGAAGTTGTGAGCTACTGGCACTGAAGTTGTGAGCTATTGCATAAATTAGTGTGCTCTGGGGTCACCCTTCCTGAGCTAAGACAAAAATCTGCGAGCTGGAGGCTAAAAATCTGTGAGCTAGCTCACGCTAACTCAGCTTAGAGGGAAGAAAGCCTGTGAGCTGGGTGGGGCTGAGAGGGCTCTCACAGCAGCTGCCCTTTCAAGGACAGAGTCTCAGAGCGGCTCACAATCTCCTTTCCCTTCCTCCCCCACAACAGACACTCTGTGAGGCAGGTGGGGCTGACAGAGCTCTCACAGCAGCTGCCCTTTCAAGGACAGAGTCTCAGAGAGGCCTACAATCTCCTTTGTAATGTAATGTAAAATTTTATTTGTATCCCGCCCTCCCCCGCCGAAGCAGGCTCAGGGCGGCTAACAACAGGAAAGGGCGGCTTTCCCTTCCTCCCCCACAACAGATACCCTGTGAGGTGCGTGGGGCTAAGAGGGCTCTCACAGCAGCTGCCCTTTCAAGGACAGAGTCTGAGAGCGGCCTACAATCTCCTTTATCCCCCTCCCCCACAACAAACACCCTGTGAGGTGGGTGGGGCTGGAGAGGGCCCTCACAGCAGCTGCCCTTTCAAGGACAACCTCTGCCAGAGCTATGGCTGACCCAAGGCCATGCCAGCAGGTGCAAGTGGAGGAGTGGGGAATCAAAACCAGTTCTCCCAGATAAGAGTCCGCACACTTAACCACTACACCAAACTGGCTCTCTGGCTCTTTTTAAGTGACAAACAACGAAATGTGCAATTGTTAGCATTTTAAAAATAAACTTTAAACATTGCTGAGTGAGAAATGACTTGTTTGCATTTTTGAATTGAAGAAATTAGATTTATTTTTAAGAATGAGCATAATGTGTATGGTATGAGCATAATTGGTAGCCCCCAAAAATATTGGCAGCCCACAAAAATATAGGACCCCACCATTTAAAAATACTGTTGATGGGCCTCACTAAATGAAAAATCCTGGCCACGGATTTTTTACAAGGCTTGCTCAATCACACAGGAGCTAAAGAGCGAAACGTCTCTTGTCTCCATTGGCTGAGGCTCCTCCCTCTAGGAAGGAAGGAAAGAGCCAGAGCTTCCTTTGCCTGGAAGGGGGAGAGGAATAGCTTGCTTTGACAGGCTCTCTCAATCACACAGCAGAGCTACTGAGCCAAGCCTCTCTTCTATTGGCTGAGGCTCCCTCATCCCCTGGGGAAGGAAGGAAAGAGCCAGAGCTTCCTTTGCCCGGTTCCCTGGATCCCATGGGAGAAAGCATCTTTAAGATCGATGAGTGCTAACGTTTTAAGCGTGTTTTAAGTTTTTAAAAAATGCATATTTGTGTTTGTGTCCTTAATAAAGTTTATATCTCTGCTACCTAATCTTAAATAGGAACACACATGGCCTGGCCGGACACAGCCCAACCCAGCCCGACAAGGTCTCCTTTATGTCAGATCCGGCCCTCATAACAAATGAGTTTGACAGCCCTGTGATAGACTAAGGCCTGCTTTGGGAGGTGGGAGAAGAGGTGGACTGCTGCACAGCCGGATTGACAGTTAGGCCTAGTAGGCACTGGTCTATGGATCTCCACACCTTTAGGGGTCCCAGGCTAGGGTTGCCAATCTCCAGGTGGCGGCAGGGGATCCCCCGGTTTTGAGGCCCTCCCCACGCTTCAGGGTCATCAGAAAGCAGGGAAGGGGGAGGGAAATGTCTGCTGGGAACTCTATTATTCCCTATGGAGAGTTATTCCCATAGAAAATAATGGAGAATTCATCTGCAGGTATCTGGGGCTCTTGGGGGTGGGCTGTTATTTGACGTAGAGGCACCAGACTTTCAGCATAGCATGCAGTGCCTCTCCCCAAAATACCCCCCAAGTTTCAGAAAGTTTGGACCAGGGGGTCCAATTCTGTGAGCCCCAAAAGAAGGTGCCGTCCCTTTAAATGTGATGGCCAGAACTCCCTTTGGAGTTCAATTATGCTTGTCACACCCTTGCTCCTGGCTCCACCCCCAATGTCTCCTGGCTCCACCCCCAAAGTCCCCAGATAATTCTTGAATTGGACTTGGCAACCCTACCCCAGGCCGGCTCTCCCCACCCCCCACCTCCGGTTTCCCCCCTGCTTGCAGCCCCCCCAGCCTGCACGCTCAGCCAGCTACTGAGCCGCTCTTTGCCCGACTTGCCTGGTGCGGCTGCTGCTGGCGTCATCGCCAAGTTTGCCTCTCTCTGCCTCTCCCCCGCAGCTTTGTCAGAGGGGCTTTTGAGAAGGTGACTGCAGGCTGCAGCGGGGGTCATGGGCGGTGGGGTGGGCCCCCCCCAAGATTTCAACTGTTTAGGGCCAATCCCCAGGGGTTCTCCTGCTTTCCCAGGCTCCTTCCTGCTCCCAGTCAGCTGGCCGGCGAGGGGAAGCCCCGCCCCCACAACCACCAGGTGCCTTTCCACTTCCAAAGGCTTCAGACTCCGCTTGGAAAGGCCTCCTCTTGGGATGGGGTGTCTGTGTCTTTAAGGCTGAATGGAGCCGGGGTGAGCAGGCAGAACAACATGGCTGCTCCCAGTGCCTGGGAAAGCAGCTCAGACTCTCCGTTGGTTGCACAATCTTTTCAGATTTATCTTTTCTTTTCTTTTTTGCAACCTGCAGGTGTCAGACGTTGGAACTTCAAATAAGAACGAATCATTTTGTTTCAAAATTAATCCATTTATTTGAGAACAAGCAGTCTGGTGTAGAAGCAAATTGAGTTTGATACATTCCAAGGCCAAGCCTGGTGTTTTTGTATAGTACATGAAAGCACAACAATAAAACCATTCTCACACTCTAAGAGACAGTTGACGATTCCCATACTCCCTTATCTCTTTCTCAGGGAAGGAACCCCGCTGGTTACCTTGGGGCATGCCATCTTCAAAGGCCCCAGATGTTTCTTGTACCAAGTGAGAAATTCCTCCCTTGCGGTTAGCAACTGTCCTTGTTTGAAATGCAGATCTTTATTCCCAGGGTTAGTAACAATGCGAAGAATATAACAGCCTACAAAATGGGGTTAGTCATGTCAAGCAAGCATATCTACCTACAGTATGATTAAGGCAAGTTACAATGTCTGACATACTGCCCCCCCTAAGCTCTTGCTCGGGGTTTGTCCGGGTGCAGTAGGTAAAACTTCTTCAGTAGTTGGGGGGCCCGTAGGTCTGTTGACTTGACCCACTCATTGCAACTATTAGGGAAGTACTTCCAGCGAACTAGATAGTACAAGACCCCCCTTTGGACCCTGGAGTCCAGGATCTCCTGCGCCTCATGGTGGCTCTGGAGGGCGGGGGTGCCAAGATGTGGCTCCAGGATCCTTGCGGAGAAGACTGCAATGAAAAACAGGGTGGATCTTACTAAACATCTTTGGTAACTCCAACTTCACATTAACAATGCGAAGAATATAACAGCCTACAAAATGGGGTTAGTCATGTCAAGCAAGCATATCTACCTACAGTATGATTAAGGCAAGTTACAATGTCTGACAGCAGTCACCTTCTTAAAAGCCCATTTTACTAAACTGAGGAGTAGAGGCAGAGAGAGGCAAAGAAAAGATGCCAACTGACGGCTTGGAGAATGCTTTTAAAATTAAAGCTGCTTTCTTTCCACCTCTATCTCCCGTATCTTACTCCCTTCCTCTCCTTCCCTCCTCTGCTGCCTTCCTTCCCTCCCTCCCTCCCAGGGCCAGCCCGAGACTATCTGGCTTCCTAGGCAATGTTAACTTCTTGCACCCTCCCCTGCACTGATAATGTCACTGAGTCACATACTCCCCCAATTCAGCACCCCCCAGAACGCCAGCACCCTAGGTAGTTGCCTAGTTTGCCTAATGGCAGGGACAGCCCCCTTCCGTCCTCCCTCCCTCCCCATCTTCCTTCCTTCCTTCCTTCCTTCCTTCCTTCCTTCCTTCCTTCCTTCCTTCCTCCCTCCCTCCCTCCTTCCCTCCCTCCCTCCCTTCCTTCCTCCCTCCCTCCCATCCTTCCTTCCTTCCTTCTTTCCTCCCTCCCTCCCATCCTTCCTTCCTCCCTCCCATCCTCCCTCCCTCCCATCCTTCCTTCCTTCCTCCCTCCCATCCTCCCTCCCTCCCATCCTTCCTTCCTTCCTTCCTCCCTCTCATCCTCCCTCCCATCCTCCCTCCCTCCCATCCTTCCTTCCTTCTTTCCTCCCTTCCTTCCTTCCTTCCTCCCTTCCTTCCTCCCTTCCTTCCTCCCATCCTCCCTCCCATCCTCCCTCCCTCCCATCCTCCCTCCCTCCCTCCCTCCCTTCCTCCCTTCCTTCCTTCCTTCCTTCCTTCCTTCCTTCCTTCCTTCCTTCCTTCCTTCCTTCCTTCCTTCCTTCCTTCCTTCCTTCCTCCCTCCCTCCCTTCCTTCCTGATCATCATGATCTGACATTAATGTCTTGTGGTTCTCAGACATCTAACATTTATTCTATGTGGCTCTTGCATTAATCAAATTTGGCCACTCCTGGCCTAGAATCTGTGCTGCACTTGCTCTTTTCTCCAGGGGAACTGATCTCTGCAGTCTGGAGGTCAGTCACGAGTTTGTGAGAACTCTGGGCTGGATTCGCCAACCTGGGGCTGGCAAACCTGCTGACAGAAACACATCTGCAGCCACCAACTCCAACTGATTAGCAGGCAGAAGTCTGGACCTTCCCAGTCTTTGTTTTATATAGTATTTGCAGCCGGAATCTGTTTGGTGCTTCTAGAGTTGCCAGCCTCCAGGGGGCAATAAACACAACCAGTTATAGTGATCGAATAACTAAATATAATACAAAAACTGAAGTTCATTCCATAAGGAGACTAAAAAGTACAATGCCCAATGTAATATGATTCCAATGAAGGAGTCCCGGCGTATAGGAAGTTGACTTGATTACTCCTCCTTCGAGATGTTTTTGAGTTTGTAATTATTCCGGAGACTTTTTGTCCCATTTATCCGTTGGAAATTCTTTGGCAGTTGTTAATGCGGTAGAGATGCAGTATTATTCAGAGCGTTAGCCTTTTGTGCAAATATGCGATTAATGGAGCACCCGATGCTGGGAGAGAAATCTGTTTGGTTGTATTTATTGCATCTTATACATGACCTCTCTCTCTCTCTCTGCTTACATTCTAAATAAAAATGGGTTGGTCTGAAAGGTGCAACTTGACTCCTGCTTTGTTTCTCTCTCTCTTACATTCGTTAACATCCAGGGGGCAGCAGCGGAACGCCTTTCAGGGGTGGCCAAACTTGTTTTGACGTAAGAGCCACATAGATAAAACATCAGACGTTTGAGACATGAAGGAAGGAAGGAAAATAGATTTTTTGGGGGGGGAGAGGTGGAAAGAAAGCAACTTTGACTTTAAATGCTGTTGTGTAGGAGGACCTAAGTGAAGACTTATACGGGTGTTCTTCGTCTGGCTCGTTGGAGCCTGAAAGACTGAGCTTGGGAACTCGGGAACAAGGGGCAGCAGGATCCAAATCCCAACAACCCTGCTCCAATCACAGGCCCCCTGCTGGTTTGAATGGTCCAATGATGTGCCTGTGGGGGAACCCAGAGATGTGTATAGTTGCCCCATGCGGTATCTAAAAGAACTGTTTATCACTTCAGCCTTGCCTCTTCAATTCAAAGAAGAAGAAGAAGAAGATGATATTGGATTTATATCCCGCCCTCCACTCCGAAGAGTCTCAGAGCGGCTCACATTCTCCTTTCCCTTCCTCCCCCACAACAGACACCCTGTGAGGTAGATGAAGATATTGGATTTATATCCCGCCCTCCACTCCGAAGAATCTCAGAGCGGCTCACAATTTCCTTTCCCTTCCTCCCCCACAACAGACACCCTGTGAGGTAGATGAAGATATTGGATTTATATCCCGCCCTCCACTCCGAAGAGTCTCAGAGCGGCTCACAATCTCCTTTCCCTCCCCCCCCCACCCACAACAGACACCCTGTGAGGTAGATGAAGATATTGGATTTATATCCCGCCCTCCACTCCGAAGAGTCTCAGAGCGGCTCACAATCTCCTTTCCCTTCCTCCCCCACAACAGACACCCTGTGAGATAGATGAAGATATTGGATTTATATCCCGCCCTCCACTCCGAAGAGTCTCAGAGCGGCTCACAATCTCCTTTCCCTTCCTCCCCCACAACAGACACCCTGTGAGATAGATGAAGATATTGGATTTATATCCCGCCCTCCACTCCGAAGAGTCTCAGAGCAGCTCACAATCTCCTTTCCCTTCCTCCCCCACAACAGACACCCTGTGAGGTGGGTGGGTCTCTCACAGCAGCTGCCCTTTCAAGGACAACCTCTGCCAGAGCTCTGGCTGACCCAAGGCCATGCTAGCAGGTGCAAGTGGAGGAGTGGGGAATCAAACCCGGTTCTCCCAGATAAGAGTCCGCACACTTAACCACTACACCAAACTGGCTCTACAGTTTGAACAGGGGTGTCTAACTCCTTTGTTATGAGGGCTGGATCTGACATAAATGAGACCTTGTCGGGCCAGATCTTGTCAGGTTGGGCTGGGCCATGTGTGTACCTATTTAAGATTAGGTAACAGAGATATAAATTTTATAAAGCACAGAGACAGAATTAAATATATATTTTAAAGAAAACTTAAAACTTTAGCACTTGTTCGTCTTAAAGGTGCTTTCTTTGTATTTCTTCCATGAGATCCAGGAAGCTGGGCAAAGGAAGCTCCGGCTCTTTCCTTCCTTCCCCAGGGGATGGAGGGGAGGAGCCTCAGCCAATAGAAGGAAGAGAGGCTTGGCTCAGTTCTGCTGTGCGGTTGAGGGAGCCTGGCAAAACAAGCTCTGCCTCCCCAAGGGAGGAGCCTCAGCCAATGGAAAAAAAAGAGGTTTTGCTCTGTCGCTCCTATGCAATTGAGCAAACCTGTCAAGTCTGCTCTTAACTCTGGTCAGGCCTGCACTCAATCTTTGGTTCAGGAGAAAAGCATCCTAGGTAAAGCCATACTGTATTCCAATGCTGCTAGCTTGAACTCTCCTCACCCCCCTCCTTTCCTTTGTTATGTAGCCTTGCTTTGAAATGGGAATATGTGAAAGAGTTTATCGGGCCTTCTCAGGCTGGGCATCGGGGGAGGTTGGAGCCAAGAGACGCTCAAGGCCAAAGCAGGCCTGAGAAAGAAATTGTAACATCAAAGTTGAATGTGCCCTGCATAGTACCCCTCCCTCAAGAATCCCTTTGAAGTATACCTTATATGATTGCATTCTACTGTATGATCTTTAGTCTTCCAATTTCGCTGTAGTCGAGAACCATGATATCAATAAACTAGCTACTTTGTTATCAACAAGGACTCGTTATTTAATCTGCCGATTTGACAAAACCTTGCAAAGCAAACTGTTACGCAAAAGGAAGTAAGATACAGGGAGAAGGAAGCAGATGACAGCCAGTTGCTCGGGGGCCTGATAGGAGCCTTCCGGGGGCCTGATTCGGCCCCTGAACTGCAAGTTTGACACCTCTTGCATAGAACCCACTATATTATAAATGCATTCTCCAAGCCATCAGCTGATTGAAAGCGACAAACGCCTTCTCCAAGCCAGCCAGCAGGCCAGTGAGGGCTTCAAGAGTCACAGTTTGGCCACCTCTGCCTTTGACTGTCAGATGTGTGGAGCTTTCAGCAGATCGGGGTATCGCCAGCCAGCCCTGCTGGTGGGTGTGCCTCCAGCATCTCAGGTTGTCCGACTCTCAACTATGCTGTTATAACTTAGACCTGTGTCCTCAAGTGGAATTCTGTTCTTCTTCGGCTGGAAAGCAAGATGTCTACCTGGGAATAGAAAAGCGTGGTTGGATAACATATTTGAACTTTACCTGTTGGACTTTTGGGTTAGAGGTTCTGTTATATGATCGAGTTGTGCGGTGTATTGCATTGTTTATGTATTCCCAGGGGTCGTTTTGTAGAAAAATAAGATGGTGGAGCTCATTAGCTTAACTCATTAGCATATGCCACCCCTCCACCAGCCAAAAGCAACCCGATGCAAGAAAGGAGAGCCCCGGGCGAGCGAGGCCTGCTTGGGCTGGCTAGAAATCCAGCCACCCCAAGCAGGCCTTACTCACCTGGAGAGCCACCCCAGTCAAAAGGCCAGCAAGCCACCCGCCACCCAAAATCACATCAGAAGTGGAGAAAGGGTGGCGCGGGCTTCTCTAGGGGTTCATGAGGGCTGCTGGGGGCGTGGCAAAGCCCCTGGTGGCTGGCTGGCTGCCCACTCTCCTAATCTAGGAATTGTTATGCAGCTGCACCTCCGATTCAATGGACAAGGTAGATGGAACGTTCCCTCTAAGCTGTGAAGTCTTGCGAGCAAAAATCTACTTTGTGAGCTACTGGCATGAAAGTTGTGAGCTACTGCATGAATTAGTTTGCTCTGGGGCCATTTTTCCTGAGCTGAGACAGAAATGTGTGAGCTGGAGAGCCAGTTTGGTGTAGAGGTTAAGTGTGCGGACTCTTATCTGGGAGAACCAGGTTTGATTCCCCACTCCTCCACTTGCACCTGCTGGAATGGTCTTGGGTCAGCCATAACTCTGGCAGAGGTTGTCCTTGAAAGGGCAGCTGCTGTGAAAGCCCTCTCCAGCCGCACCCACCTCACATGGTGTCTGTTGTGGGGCAGGACGGCAAAGGAGATTGTAGCCCACACTGAGCCACTGTCCTTGAAAGGGCAGCTTCTGGGAGAGCTCTCTCAGCCTCACCTGCCTTACAGAGTGTCTGCGGTGTGGGAGGAAGGGAAAAGAGATTGTAGGCCGCTCTGAGACTCTGTCCTTGAAAGAGCAGCTTCCGGGAGAGCTCTCTCAGCCCCACTCGCCTCACAGGGTATCTGTTGTGGGGGAGGAAGGGAAAGGAGATTGTAAGCTGCTCTGAGCCTCTGTCCTTGAAAGGGCAGCTTCTGGGAGAGCTCTCTCAGCCCCACCTGCCCTCACAGGGTGTCTGTTGTGGGGGAGGAAGGGAAAAGAGATTGTAGGCCGCTCTGAGCCTCTGTCCTTGAAAGGGCAGCTTCTGGGAGAGCCCTCTCAGCCCCACCTGCCTCACAGGGTGTCTGTTGTGGGGGAGGAAGGGAAAGGAGATTGTGAGCCGCTCTGAGACTCTTCGGAATGGAGGGTGGGATATAAATCCAATATCTTCTTCAATATCTTAAAAATTGTGAGTTAGCTTTAGGGTTGCCAAGTTCAACCCCAGAAATATCTGGGGACTTTGGGGTGGAGCCAGGAGACACTGGGGTGGAGCTAGGGGGGAGGGGGGGAAATGGCGCCGGGGGAGCGTGGCCAGCCGGCCTGTCTCAGAGCGGGCGACCCCGCTGCGCAGCTGCCGCCTCTTCTCCGCTCGCCGTGGCTGCTCCTCCGAGATGGGCTCAGCCTGAGCCCATCTCGGAGGAGCAGCCACGGTGAGCGGAGAAGAGGCGGCAGCGGCGCGGCGGCCTCGCCCGCTCCGCCTCTGGGGTGGAATCGGAGGGGGGGGGTGGAGGCGGGCCGGGGGCGTGGCAAGCCGTGAGTCCGGGTCCTAGAAGGGCCCGGATTCGTGGCTCGCCGTGCTCCTGGCCTGCTTCCGCCCTCCCCTGGTTTTTGCCTGCGCTGCTGCCGCCTCTTGGCTGCTCCTCCGAGATGGGCTCAGCCTGGGCCCATCTCGAAGGAGCAGCTGCGGTGGGCGGGGAGGGGGCGGCGGTGCGGCGGCCTCGCCTGCTCTGGGATGGGGTGGCTCACCATGCTCCCCGCGCCGTTTCCCCCCTCCCCCCGCTTCCGTTTTTTTGGGGAGCGGGGGAAGAGGGTGGAAATCCTGGGGTCCCCCGCCAGGGCGGGGAGGGTTGGGAAGCCTAGTTAGCTCACACTAACTCAGCTTAGAGGGAACACTGGTGGGGAGGAAGAGGGGGGCCATCAGAAAGGTTCAGCAGCTGCGGTCCTGTAAGCCCCTGCTGAATCCTGCTGAATTTTCTTAGCAGTAGTATGTGCGAAAAGGATCTAGGGGTCTTAGCGGATCATACGCTGAACATGAGTCAACAGTGTGATGCGGTGGCTAAAAAGGCAAATGCAGTTTTGGGCTATATCAACAGGAGTCTAGTGTTCAGATCACGTGACACGTATCGCTTTACTCTACTCTGATAAGACTTCATCTGGAGTCTTCTGTTCAGTTTTTGGGCACCACATTTTAAGAAGGATATAGACAAGCTGGAAGGGGTCCAGAGGAGGGCAACGAAGATGGTGAGGGGTCTGGGAACCAAGTCCTATGAGGAAAGGCTGAAGGAGCTGGGGATGTTTAGCCTGGAGAGGAGGCGGCTGAGAGGTGATAGGATCACCATCTTCAAGTCCTTGAAGGGCTGTCCTATAGAGGATGGTGTGGAATTGTTTTCTGTGGCCCTGGAAGGTAGGACCAGAACCAGTGGGTTGACATTAAATGAAAAGAGTTTCCGGCTCAACATTAGGAAGAACTTCCTGACTGTTAGAGCGATTCCTCAGTGGAACAGGCTTCCTCGGGAGGTGGTGGGCTCTCCTTCCTTGGAGGTTTTTAAACAGAGGCTAGATGGCCATCTGACAGCAATGAAGATCCTCCAGGGGAAAGTGTTTGTGGGTTTCCTGCATTGTGCGGGGGGGTTAGACTGGATGACCCTGGAGGTCCCTTCCAACTCTATGATTCTATGAATTCAAGGCCTGTGTATTTAGTGAACTAAAATGGATGGGAATGGGTGACTGGAGAAGCCCCTGATGCTGGGAAAGACAGAAGGCAAAAAAAGGAGACGGCAAAAGATGAGATGGCTGGAAAGTGTTACTGATGGAACGAACACGAATTTGAGCAGACTTCGGAGGATGGTGGAAGACAGGAGGGGCTGGCGTGACTTTGTCCATGGGGTTGCAAAGAGTCGGACTCGACTGTGCGACTGAACAACAACAAGTATTTCTGTGTGTTCCTGCTAAAAAAAAAAGCCCTGATTTTAACACTGGGGATTTCCATTCCAGAAACAGAGCTAGACAAAGGGGGAGTTTTACTTTCGTTTCTTCATATGATTGCCTTTTAACAGGGATGATGTCAAAAGGTTTCCTCTAGCCAGTCCCACAGCACTCCAGCACTCTCAATAACCACAGGATTTCCTGGAAATGCCCATAGGGGGGCGGGGAAGACTGGGACTCTGCAAACATAACTCTGGACTCTGGACTCTGGAGGGAGAGAGGACAGTCGCAGGGTCTCCTCACAGTCTCTGCAGGTCTCTCTCTCTCCGTGGCTGGATTTGGTCTGATGGGGAACGACGCAGAGTATCAGCCTTGCCCCATGTCCCCCAAGAATCTAGTGGGGGAAATAAGGAAGAAGCGGAACTTGGGTTTTGTTGTAGCCATCTCCGTCCTGTCCATCCTCTTCCTCACTTTCATGGTGTTATACCTGGTGCAAGAGCCTTCGGACCCAGCCAAGCGGCTGCAGGAATGCCAAACAAAAGTCCAGAACCAGTCTTTTGAAGCGCAGGCCCAAATCGCATCCCTCAGACAGCGCGTGGAAGAGACTCAGGAGGCAGCAAAGAAGGAGTCCGGAGTCTGGAACCACAAGCTGGAGGCCCTGAACACAACGCTGGCAGAGACGCAGAACCAGCTGGTACAGTCTTTGGATTCTCTCATAGGGTTGCCAGGTTGGGACGTCGGGGTAAGGTGGCCAGCTGGGATGGCCAGGGGGATGGAGGACTTGCAGGGTTGCCAGCTCCAGGTTGGGAAATTCCTGGAGATTTGGGGGTTGGAATCCAGGGAGGGCAAGGACCTCAATGGGCATAATGACACGGAGTTCAGAGAGAGCCAGTTTGGTGCAGTGGTTAAGTGCGAGGGAGAACCGGGTTTGATTCCCCACTCCTCCACTTGCACCTGCTAGCATGGCCTTGGGTCAGCCATAGCTCTCTCAGGAGTTGTCCTTGAAAGGGCGGCTTCTGGGAGAGCCCTCTCAGCCCCACCCACCTCACAAGGTGTCTGTTGTGGGGGAGGAAGATAAAGGAGATTGTAAGCTGCTCTGAGACTCTGTCCTTGAAAGGGCAGCTGCTATAAAAGCACTCTCAGCCCCACCTGCCTCACAAGGTGTCTGTTGTGTGTGTGGGGGGGAAGGTAGAGGAGATTGTGACCGCTCTGAGATTCAGAGTATAAGGCGGGATATAAATCCAAATCTTCTCTTCTTCATTTATTGTAATTAGCCAGAGCTTTTTTTTAGCAGGAACTCCTTTGCATATTAGGCCACACACCCCCTGATGTAGCCAATCCTCCTGGAGTTTACAGTACGCCCTGTGAGAAGAGCCCTGTAAGGAATTCTAGCAGGAGCTCCTTTGCCTATTAGGCCACACACCCCTGATGTAGCCAGTCCCCCTGGAGCTTACAGCAGGCCCTGTGAGAAGAGCCCTGTAAGGAATTCTAGCAGGACCTCCTTTGCATATTAGGCCACACACCCCTGATGTAGCCAGTCCTCCTAGAGCTGACAGTAGGCCCTGTACGAAGAGGCCTGTAAGGAATTCTAGCAGGACCTCCTTTGCCTATTAGGCCACACACCCCGATGTAGCCAATCCTCCTGGAGTTTACAGTAGGCTCTGTACGAAGAGCCCTGTATGCTCTTGGAGGATTGGCTATATCAGGGAGGTGTGGCCTAATATGCCAATAGGTTCCTGCTACAAAAAAAAACCCTGGCTTATTAGCCTTCCGTAGGGCCTGTAAAATGGAGCTCTTCTGCCAGGCTTTTAGCTGAGGCTGTGGGCGTCTGTTCTTGATCTGGTTGGCCTAGGGTTGTCAAGTCCAATTCAAGAAATATCTGGGGGCTTTGGGGGTGGAGCCAGGAGACTTTGGGGGTGGAGCCAGGAGACATGAGGGGTGGAGCCAAGATCAAGGCTGTGACAAGCATAATTGAACTCCAAAGGGAGTTCTGGCCATCACATTTAAAGGGACGGCACACCTTTTAAATGCCTTCCTTCCATAGGAAATAATGAAGGATAGGGGCACCTTCTTTTGGGGTTCATAGAATTGGACCCCCTGGTCCAATCTTTTTGAAACTTGGGGGGTATTTGGGGGAGAGGCACTGGATGCTATACTGATAATTTGGTGCCTCTACCTCAAACAACAGCCCCTCCAGAGCCCCAGATACCCGTGGATCAATTCTCCATTATTTTCCATGGGAATAAGTCTCCATAGGGAATAATAGAGTTCCCAGCAGACATTTCCCTCCCCTCCCCCCGTTTTCTGACGACCCTGAAGCGGGGGGAGGGTCTCCAAACCAGGGGATCCCCTGCCCCCACCTGGGGATTGGCAACCCTAGGTAGGCCTCCCCGGCCAGCACTGTCATCTGTGCTGGGAACTGGAATAAAAACTGCCATCCCTATGAGATATCATGATGTGAGATGGCTAGGCTGGGCAATATGTGATGTCAGGGTCATCTGAGTGCTGTCGAGTTGTCTGTTTTATAATGTTTTTATTGTAATAACATAAGAACATAAGAGAAGCCATGTTGGATCAGGCCAATGGCCCATCCAGTCCAACACTCTGTATGACACAGTGGCCAAAATATATTTAGATATATTTATTTATTTATTTATTTGAGATTTATATCCCGCCCTTCCCACGAATGGCTCAGGGCAGCTTCCAACATACAAATACACTGTGGCTAATAGCCACTGATGGACCTCTGCTCCATATTTTTATCCAATCCCCTCTTGAAGCTGGCTATGCTTGTAGCCGCCGCCACCTCCTGTGGCAGTGAATTCCACGCATTAATCACCCTTTGGGTGAAGAAGGACTTCCTTTTATCCGTTCTAAACCGACTGCTCAGCAATTTCATTGAATGCCCAGGAGTTCTTGTATTGTGAGAAAGGGAGAAAAGGACTTCTTTCTCTGCTTTCTCCATCCCGTGCATAATCTTGTAAACCTCTCTCATGTCACCCGGCAGTGGACGTTTCTCCAAGCTAAAGAGCCCCCAAGAGTTTTAACCTTTCTTCATGGGGAAAGTGTATTTTATTGTTTTATTATATTATATATAATATTATATTATATTATTATATCAGCCCCACGGGGAATGGGCGGAATAGAAATTTAGATAGATAGATAGATAGATAGATAGATAGATAGATAGATAGATAGATAGATAGATAGATAGATAGATAGATAGATAGATAGATAGATAGATAGCCCTGTGATTAGCCATTGGCTGTTACAAATCTACAAAAATCTCAAGAAAAAGGAAAGTAAATTAGAAGTTAAAACATACAAAGTATCATGTAAGGTATAACAAGGGTATAACAATGGATTCAATACAATGGCAATAACAATAAAGATGTAGACATAAATCTAAAAGTTATCCCTTCACGCCTTGGCACGTGTTTTCTTTGCTTCAAAGGCAAAGACTGAAACTTTCTGGGAGTTATAAGCATCAATATCAGATAAAAGAAATACTTATTTTTTCCACCACTGAATAAGCACTTAGGCCTGACAGAATTCCATCTAAAAATTTAGCCCTTGGACTGGAATAGAACGTGAAGTAAATAGTGAGGTAAATCCTCAATTGCATGATGACAGCATACGCCTAAACGTTGGGCCACTGGAGTCTGGTTAAAACGACCTTCCATGACTGCTGTCGGCATTGACTGGAATCGCAAGGAGGTAAAGTTCGCTCTAAGAACATGATTAGAAATGTTAACTACCGTATTTTTTTGGTCCATAAGGCGCTCCGGACCATAGGACGCACCTTCCTCCTGGGGGGCGATCCGCTGCCTCCGCCTCCGATCCGGCACTTCCCCCACGCCTGCCTGCCTGGCTCCAGCTCTGCTTCCAGCAAGCGCTGGGATCGCTCCACACTGCCCCCACCGCAAACCCAGCACTTCGCGAGCGATGGCTGCAGAGGGGGCAGCGTGCTTCCTCCGTGCCTGTCTGCCTGGCTCCAGCTCTGATGCTTACAGCAAGCGCCAGGATCGCTCCCTCCGCCCTCCGATCCCAGTGTTTGCTTTAAGCATCAGAGCTGGAGCCAGGCAGACAGGCACGGAGGAAGCACGCTGCCCCCTCCGCAGCCGGAGCTCGCGAAGTGCTGGGTTTGCGGCGGGGGCAGCGTGGAGCGATCCCAGCACTTGCTGGAAGCAGAGCTGGAGCCAGGCAGGCAGGCGCGGGGGAAGCGCCGGGATCGGAGGCGGAGGCAGCGGATTCCCCCCCCCCCCCGAGGAAGGTACGTCCTATCGTCCCTTCGCTCCATAAGACGCACACACTTTCCCCCACACTTTTTTGGGGGGAAAAGTGAGTCTTATGGTCCAAAAAATACGAGTATGGAGATCTTGTGTGTTCCAGTTTAATCAATTTGTACCATGGTGCTGGTTTTGATTTTAATATTAAGGGACGATCGGGCATCCGAGTCAAATATCCATTTTCTAAGATGGGATTTGTCAGTTGTGGGACCCAAGAGGTCGTCAGGGATAAGGTATCTTGAGCGCACGCTATTAATAAACTCAAGGCGCTGAGGATCTTTAGCTAACAGAAGATTGAGAGACTGATGACTAAGGGAATTAGATCTTGAGTTTTCAACCCTTTCCCAATGTCTAATGATTATGAAGCGTGCCCGAGCCATAAGAGAAGGGATACCAGTTTCAGATCTCATCAAAGCAGCAAGAAACGCCTTGGGAAGTAGGAGGCTGAAGCGGGTTCCTTATTCGCAGTTCCTTATTCATCCCTTATTCGTGAATTCAACCGAAAACACTGAATTTATTACTTATTACATTACATTTCTATCCCGTCCTCTCCGCAAGCGGACTCAGGGCGGCTCACAACATTCATTTCACAAGTTAAAACCAATAAAATATATTTGCAATTTTACATTTAAAAAAAAAACATTTCATGGTGCTGTATCGCCACAGTATGCAATACAAGCGAGTTCTTCTTTCCAGACGGTGATCACCTAGGACTCTATATGATGTCAGGTGGCAGCTCTCTCCCGGTTAGATATCAAAGGCCTGTCGAAACAATTCGGTCTTGCAGGCCCTGCGGAAAGTGGAGGGATCCCGCAGGGCCCTCATGGCCTCCGGGAGACCATTCCACAGTTCTGGTGCTGCCACCAAGAAGGCCCTAGCTTGCGTCAAATGCAACCTAGCCTCCTTTGGTCCAGGGATGGACAATAGTTTTTTTGTCCCTGAAGAGAGTTTGAAAGCTCTGAACCCCAAAAATAAGGTCTGGACCCCCATCTATCATACAGATGGAAGCTTAAAAACTGCAAGCTAGCTCACGTTAACTCATTTTAAAGGGAACACTGCTCACAGGGTGTCTGTTGTTAGGGAGGGAGGGAGGGAGGGAGGGAAAGGAGATTGTAGGCCGCTCTGAGACTCTGTCCTTGAAAGGGCAGCTTCTGGGAGAGCTCTCTCAGCCCCACCCACCTCACAGGGTGTCTGTTGTGGGGAAGGAAGGGAAAGGAGATTGTAGGCCGCTCTGAGACTCTGTCCTTAAAAGGGCAGCTTCTGGGAGAGCTCTCTCAGCCCCACCCACCTCACAGGGTGTCTGTTGTGCGGGAGGAAGGGAAAGGAGATTGTAGGCCGCTCTGAGACTCTGTCCTTGAAAGGGCAGCTTCTGGGAGAGCTCTCTCAAGCCCCACCCACCTCACAGGGTGTCTGTTGTGGGGGAGGAAGGGAAAGGAGATTGTAGGCCGCTCTGAGACTCTGTCCTTGAAAGGGCAGCTTCTGGCAGAGCTCTCTCAGCCCCACCCACCTCACAGGGTGTCTGTTGCGGAGAAGGAAGGGAAAGGAGATCGTAGGCCGCTCTGAGACTCTGTCCTTGAAAGGGCAGGTTCTGGGAGAGCTCTCTCAGCCCCACCCACCTCACAGGGTGTCTGTTGTGGGGAAGGAAGGGAAAGGAGATCGTAGGCCGCTCTGAGACTCTGTCCTTGAAAGGGCAGGTTCTGGGAGAGCTCTCTCAGCCCCACCCACCTCACAGGGTGTCTGTTGTGGGGAAGGAAGGGAAAGGAGATCGTAGGCCGCTCTGAGACTCTGTCCTTGAAAGGGCAGCTTCTGGGAGAGCTCTCTCAGCCCCACCCACCTCACAGGGTGTCTGTTGTGGGGAAGGAAGGGAAAGGAGATTGTAGGCCGCTCTGAGACTCTGTCCTTGAAAGGGCAGCTTCTGGGAGAGCTCTCAGCCCCACCCACCTCACAGGGTGTCCTGTTGTGGGGGAGGAAGGGAAAGGAGATTGTAGGCCGCTCTGAGACTCTGTCCTTGAAAGGGCAGCTTCTGGCAGAGCTCTCTCAGCCCCACCCACCTCACAGGGTGTCTGTTGCGGGGAAGGAAGGGAAAGGAGATCGTAGGCCGCTCTGAGACTCTGTCCTTGAAAGGGCAGGTTCTGGGAGAGCTCTCTCAGCCCCACCCACCTCACAGGGTGTCTGTTGTGGGGAAGGAAGGGAAAGGAGATCGTAGGCCGCTCTGAGACTCTGTCCTTGAAAGGGCAGGTTCTGAGAGAGCTCTCTCAGCCCCACCCACCTCACAGGGTGTCTGTTGTGGGGAAGGAAGGGAAAGGAGATCGTAGGCCGCTCTGAGACTCTGTCCTTGAAAGGGCAGCTTCTGGGAGAGCTCTCTCAGCCCCACCCACCTCACAGGGTGTCTGTTGTGGGGAAGGAAGGGAAAGGAGATCATAGGCCACTCTGAGACTCTGAGATTCAGGTTCTCTCTGTTGTTGTTTTTGTTAAATTATTTTTATGTATGTTACGTGTCTCCAAGTTGCAATCAATTTGTGGCAACCCCAGCAAGGACTTTTCAAGGCAAGCGTGAAGCGGAGGTGGTTCGCCATCGTCTCCCATCCACGTAGTATCTCTGCTGAACTTTCCAGACCTGACAAGACCAGGTTCAAGAACTGAGTTGAGAGGCTTGACTTAGCTTCAAAATCGAAACCACATTCCAGACCTGAGCCAATGCCCTGGGTCACCTTGCAATGCAATGAAGATCCCGTCTCTCCTGGGACGCGGGGCAATTGAGGCTAGCAGGAGGATGGGAGAAGGGGCCTTACAGGACCTTGGTATATAGATCCCAGTAGGCAGCCGTGTTGGTCTGAAGCAATAGAACAGGGGTGGCCATCAGTAGCTCTCCAGATGTTTTTTTGCCTACAACTTCCATCAGCCCCAGCCATTGGCCATGCTGGCTGGGGTTGATGGGAGTTGTAGGCAAAAGAGCCAGTTTGGTGTAGTGGTTAAGTGTGCGGATTCTTATCTGGGAGAACCGGGTTTGATTCCCCACTCCTCCAGTTGCACCTGCTAGCATGGCCTTGGGTCAGCCATAGCTCTGGCAGAGGTTGTCCTTGAAAGGGCAGCTGCTGGGAGAGCCCTCTCAGCCTCACCCACCTCACAGGATGTCTGTTGTGGGGGAGGAAGGGAAAAGAGATTGTGAGCCGCTCTGAGACTCTGTCCTTGAAGGGGCAGCTTCTGGGAGAGCCCTCTCAGCCTCACCCACCTCACAGGGTGTCTGTTGTGGGGGAGGAAGGGAAAGGAGATTGTGAGCCGCTCTGAGACTCTTCGGAGTGGAGGGCGGGATATAAATCCAATATCTTCTTCTTCTTCTTCTTCTTCAAAAAACATCTGGAGAACTACCCTTGGCCACCCCTGCAATAGAACAAAGCAAAGGATAAATGGACACAAATCTGACGTCAGGAATTACAGAACTGAGAAACCTGTGGGGGAACACTTTAACCTTCCTGAGCATTCAATGGGTGACCTCAAAATAGCTGTTTTACTGCAAAGGAACGTCAAGAACAGAATGGAGAGGGAAATTGCTGAATTACAAATTATCACAAAACTTGGAACAAACACCTCCCCAGGACTGAACAGAGATACTGGGTTTTTTTTTTAATCTCAATTACATAAGCTAAACCAACTCTCACTGAGTATAGCTGTGCATCCACAGTGTTCCAATGTATTTCTCTTTCAGAACATTGGGAGTTTTTGTTTTTTGTCTTTTTGTATTGACATACTCAAATGGGGGATATATTGGCTGTTCGTCTTATTGCATATACCAACCCATCTTATGGCAAACTATATGGCTGTTATAATCTTTTGAGAAACCATGCCCTCTATTTAAAGTAACGAAGCCAGAATGTTACCTAGATTTATGGCTCTTCGCACCCACAACAGCAGTCTGCTTTCTATCACCCTCCAGCGTTGTTTCAGCCCTGCTTTGTCCTACAGTAACAAACACAGATCCCTATTTGTGATTCTTTTAATCTGCTAAAAACAGTCCCACGATTCCACGCTGCCCACTTATAGTAAGAATTGCTGCTTCCATTCCCATTTTGTCTGATGAAGTCTGCTTAAGAGCATACGAAAACTTACATTCTAAACAAAACTTCGTCGGTCTTAAAGGTGCATTCGTCTACTGCCAGTTTGGTGTAGAGCCAGTTTGGTGTAGTGGTTAAGTGTGTGGACTCTTATCTGGGAGAACCGGGTTTGATTCCCCACTCCTCCACTTGCACCTGCTGGAATGGCCTTGGGTCAGCCAGAGCTCTGGCAGAGGTTGTCCTTGAAAAGGCAGCTGCTGTGAGAGTCCTCTCAGCCCCACCCACCTCACAGGGTGTCTGTTGTGGGGGGAGAAGATATAGGAGATTGTAAGCCGCTCTGAGTCTCTAATCCAGAGAGAAGAGCGGGGTGTAAATCTGCAATTCTTCTTCTTCTTCTTCTTCTTCTTCTTCTTCTTCTTCTTCTTCTTCTTCTTCTTCTTCTTCTTCTTCTTCTTCTTCTTCTTCTTTCTTCTTCTTCCTTCTCCTTCTCTCCTTCTCTCTTCTTCTTCTTCTTCTTCTTTGTTCTAGGACCTTGGTATGGTTATCCATCTGCTCTTCTGGCACATTCCAATAAGGGAGGGCATGATTTAAGGCTAAGGTCTGGCGAGACCATTGCCAAATGGATTGGAATCGAAGGAGGCAAACTGGATGGAAGAGCAGTTTATTACCCCTTCCAAGGTGTCTTTCCCTGGTGGGTAAACAGTATCTGGTTTCACCAGGTCCTCCCCATACTGAGATTCACCAGTGGAAGGAAGCCAACCCGTGTAGTGTTGTTTTTTGTATCCAATAACGTTTGTTTGAATAATATAGCAATAGCAATAGCACGCCTTTATTGGCATAACCAAAAGAGATATACAGAGGACTTGTCAACCAAACAACAATCAAATATGTCTGTTCAAAACATAACAGGCTAGAATAATATTAAGAATCACAATAAAGCCTGCTTAGAATAATTTTCGATAATTTCAGCCAAGAATTTGGCAACAGCTCTTGCGATATCGTTTATGTTGTCATTTAGTAGGAAACAGCAATCAATCCTATTTTCTTGATTATAGGAATAATATATGCTGGATGTATGCTTGAATCATCCAGGGTATAAGAACCTTGCTCACTAAGTATTGGCTGGAGAACTTGGGATGTCCGGATGACTTGGAGTCTTATGGGCCCAATATCTCTCTACTAGTAAAAAAAAAAAAAAAAAAAGGGTAAAGGTAGTCCCCTGCGCAAGCACCAGTCGTTTCCGACTCTGGGGTGACGTTGCTTTCACAACGTTTTCACAGCAGACTTTTTACGGTGTGGTTTGCCATTGCCTTCCCCGGTCATCTACACTTTCCCCCCAGCAAGCTGGGGACTCATTTGACCGAACTCGGAAGGATGGAAGGCTGAGCCAACCTGGAGCCGGCGACCTGAACCCAGCTTCACCGGGATCGAACTCAGGTCGTGATCAGAGGGCTCCGACTGCAGCTTTCCCACTCTGCGCCAAGGGGCTGCTGGTCTCCCTATCAGTACTGATGTATTAATAAAAGCCTTTTTCAGTTATTTTCTCTACTCGCAGGACTCTCCCATGTGTTTCTTAATTAGGTTGGAAACACAACGATCCACAGGCTTCTGTGGAGCAAAGCCTATGCGTTTTATTTCAGGGGAGCTGAGGTTTTTTGGGAAGGGGGAATGTGTCTTCTTTTCAACAAGCTATCTTGAGAACCATAGCTGGTTGTCAGGGCTGGGCACAGATTTTCTTTTTCAATCAAGGCATACAAATAAACAAACCCAGAAAGGATAACAAGTGCTGCGATTTCATCTTTGTTCAGCAGGCTTTCCGCTCCTTTCCTAACCACTTCCCGTTGCGAAGTTGGCTGCAGAACTGGATTCCTTTCTATTCAGCTTGGGGGGTGGGGAGGGGAATCTTTCTTTGTTATTCCTTTGGGCCTTGACCTATGGGCTGGGTTTTGCCTTACCGGATGAAGCCTGATCATGTTGCTGACAAATGTAAGGCAAAAGTGTGTTAAAGCAGAGGTGGCCAAACTGTGGCTCACACATATCGTGTGGCTCTCAAATCCCCCACTACCCTGTTGGCCAGCTTGGAGAAGACATTTGTTTTTTTAAAAATCACTTTGCCAAGCCAAGCCAGCCAGCAGCTTGGAGAATGCATTTAAAGTTGCTTTCTTTCCATCTCTCCCTCCCCATCCATAATCTCTCTCTCTCTCTATCCATCTATTGCGGCCTCGTGGCACAGAGTGGTAAAGCAGCAGTACTGCAGTACTGTGATCTGAACTCTGCTCACGACCTGAGTTCTATCCCAGCGAAAGCTGGTTCAGGTAGCTGGTAGGGATGTGCAAAAAAAACAACAAAACGGAATTACACGGATTCGGAAGTATACAGGGAAAAAAAATCCGGAATCCCCGTATACTCCTGAATACCGTATTCGGAATAGCCGCATATACGGTAATGCGCGGCTATTTCCGAATATACGGCCCTATTATACCCTATGGGCCATTGAAATCAATGGCAAATAGGGTATATTTGAAGCCGCCTGGAGGGGAGGGGGTTTGAGGGAGAGCCCCAAATTTGCAGGGGACCTGCAGGAGACTCTCCCCTCCAACCCCCCCAAGTCCCAAAAGATTGGGCCAGGGGATCCCATTCCAGGGGCACCCAAAGAGGGTGCCCCTATTCCATCATTATACCCTATGGGCCATTGAAATCAATGGCAACATAGGGCATAATTAGAGGCTACTGGGGGGCAGGGGGTTTGAGGGAGAGCCCCCAAATTTTCAGGGGACCTGCAGGGGACTCTCCCCTCCAACCCCCCCCCAAGTCCCAAAAAGATTGGGCCAGGGGGTCCCTGTCTTTGGGCTCCCCAAAAGGCCCATTGCTAACAATGATGGGGAAAGCCCAATTAGCCACTTCCTCACTGTAATTGTCGTGGGAAAAGTGGCTCTGGGGAGCAGGGGGTTTTGAGGAGAGCCCCCCAAACTGCTGTGCAGCTTCAGGGGCACTGTCCCACACAAAACCCACAAGGCCAAAAAAAATTGGACCAGGGGGTCCAATTCCTGGGGCACCCAAAGCCAAACCTAACCACATCAGAGAATCTCTATAGGACCCAAATGCACTACATCCCTCTATCTACTCTATGAACCCTGCAGGCCTGGAAGCAATATAAACCCAGTTGCCAACGTCACTGCCACACAAAACACAATCTGCTCAAGGTCTGCTCTGCAGACCTGGCTGCAGCAAACCCAGATGCCAGCTCTCCAGCCCTGCCCCAAAACAACACAGGGAGAGCTGGCCAACCACAACAAACCTGCTGGTTCTGGGTCTCTCACCCAGGTGCCAGCCTCCCTGCCACAGAACACACAATCTACAGATGCCAGCTCTCCAGCCCTGCCCTAAACAACACGGGGAGAGCTGGCCAATCACAACCAACCTGCTGGTTCTGGGTCTCTCACCCAGGTGCCAGCTTCCCTGCCACAGAACACACAATCTACTCTATAAAAACAAGAAAGTGACCCAGCCCACACACACCCTCGCCAACCCCCACACCAACCAGAGGTAATTTTAAAAAACAAAACAAAACCAGCAGAATCACAAAAGGCCAAGCAAAGCAACTCAAGTTTTTAAAAAGTGGCCTTTCACCGATAAGAAAACTCAGGCCAAATCAGTCAACAACAACACCCCCCCCCTAAAACCAGAACTAGGAAAAGGGGGACAAAAGTGGCCTTTTAAACAATGAAAATTAGGCCAAACAGCACCACCACACCCCAATAACGTGAAGAGAAAAGTAACACAGCAGCAACACAACACAGCAACAACAAATCAAACACTGAAACAGTAAAAAACTCAACTTTTAACAATACAGGAACTTCCCCCCCCCAAAAAAATAACCCTTCACCCTAACCCCAAGAAATCCAAGCCATCCAAATCAGGAGAAGTAAAAGGACACTGCACTTTTAAAAGTCCTCTCACTAAATTAAGATATGGGCAAATTAGCAAAAAAAACCCACCCTAGGCCCGCACCCCCAGCAGAACCTAACCCCAACCCCAAATAGGCTACCCTGCCCACCCAGTACTACTCACCCACCCAAATCTGGACAAGTAAAGGGACTGTAGTCCTTTTACCAACAAAAACTAAAACAAGAACCCAAAACTGTCTACCTTGTCTTCTCTGAGTCCAGGGAAGTAAGGCTGAGTGAGAGAGCAGCAGGCAGCAGCAGCTGAAGCCAAGGGCCAGCAGCCACCAGCAGCAGCACAATCTCTCTCACACACACACCAAGCCACACACCAACACAGCAATGGAGGAGTCCAGCAGGAAGACTCCTTAAAAAGGTTCTCTGGCCCTACAGAGAGCAATTTCAAAAAAATAGCACTGCTCTCTGATTGGCCAGACAACAGTGCTTACTTGGATACCCAAGTAAGCAAAAGATCAAAATAACAACAATGTAGCTGATGGCTGGGCCATCAGCTACACAACAGCCCTGCAAAGCATGCATTTGCAATGCATTTTGCAAATGCATGCTTTGGATTGGCTGCTGGGGCTCCTCTTCCCCCTCCCCACCTCCCTGATCCCAGGAGGCTATGGGAGAGGTGGGAAGAGGCCACTAAAGGCGGGAAAGTAGGCAAGCAGCTCCTTTGAGGCTGCAGAAGCTACTTTCGCGCCTTTTGCTTTGACAGCTTTGACAGCCGTATACTTCTGAATAGCTATTCGGAAGCATACGGCGAGCCGTATTCGGCTGCCGCATAATAGGCGGCAATGGGTGAATAAACAATTTTATTAGTAACATATGGTAGTAGAACTATAACTACAACTTATAAAAAGCTTAATATATATTAAGAAAAAGACCATCATTCTACCCCACATCTTACTTTCTCCCACCCCTCCCCCAATTACTTGACCCCCGCCAGTGTTATTTTCTTTAAAAAAACAGATATTAAAGGTACCCTTAACTATCAAGAAAAAAAACGAAACAAAAAAGAAACATAGGGAAGAAGAACCCCCTTCAAGAGTTATATTGTTATCTTAAAATCTTAATCCTCAAAAATTGTCCAATGTCCTTTTATTTTCCACTCTTTCTCTACATATCTTCTGAATTTCTTCCACTCTTGGTTAAAAAGTTCTAAATCACAGTTTCTTAATTTTCTTGTTAATTTGTCCATTTCACTCCATGACATAACTTTCATAATCCAGTCCCATTTTTCTGGTATTTTTTCTTGCTTCCACAACTGCGCATACAATGTCCTAGCAGCTGAGAGCAAGTACCATATTAATGTTCTATCTTCTTTTGGAAATTTTTCCATTTGTAATCCCAGCAGAAAAGTCTCTGCCTCTTTATTGAATTCATATCCCAGGATCTTAGATATCTCTTGTTGAATCATTTGCCAAAACATTTTAGCTCTTTCACAAGTCCACCACATATGGTAGAAAGAACCTTCATGCTTTTTACATTTCCAGCACCTATCTGGCATCTTATTGTTCATCTTTGCTAATTTTTTTGGAGTCATATACCATCTATACATCATCTTAAAACAGTTCTCTTTAATACTATGACATGTTGCGAGTTTCATGGAATTTTTCCACAGATATTCCCAAGATTCCATCTTTATTTCTTTATTTACATTAATTGCCCATTTTATCATTTGAGATTTCACTACTTCATCTTCTGTAGCCCATTGTAAAAGTAATTTGTACACTTTTGAAATTAATTTCAATAGGCGGCAATGGGAATCGGCTACAGCTCATTCCGTATACAGCCGAATCAGTGTTCATTCGGCTGTATATTTGGTTCGGCCGAACCGAATGCACATCCCTAGTAGCTGGCCCAAGGTTGACTCAGCCTTCCATCCTTCCAAGGTCAGTAAAATGAGTACCCAGCTTGCTGGGGGGAAAGCGTAGACGACTGGGGAAGGCAATGGCAAACCACCCTGTAAAAAGTCTGCTGTGAAAACGTTGTGAAAGCGACGTCACCCCAGAGTCGGAAACGACTGGTGCTTACACAGGGGACCTTTCCTGTATCTATCTATCTATCTATCTATCTATCTATCTATCTATCTATCTATCTGTCTGTCTGTCTGTCTGTCTGTCTGTCTGTCTGTCTGTCTGTCTGTCTGTCTGTCTGTCTGTCTGTCTGTCTGTCTGTCTGTCTGTCTGTCTGTCATCTTCCTTCCTTCCTTCCTTCCTTCCTTCCTTCCTTCCTTCCTTCCTTCCTTCCTTCCTTCCTTCCTTCCTTCCTTCCCTGTCTTGCGGCTCTCAAACATCTGACATTCAGGTCTTGTCGCTCACAAACATCTAATGTTTATTCTCCATGGCTCTGATGTTAAGCAAGTTTGGCCACCCCTGTGTTAAAGCATAGAGAGGAATAAAACGAACCGCCAGCTGTCGCGCAGTGCATTCCTAAACAGCTACACTTTACAAAGCCTGTTGACTTCAGTGGACTGAAAGGGGTGCTGTTCTGTTTAGGATGGCAACAGCAGTGTATCTTGTAGAAGGGGTCCCCAGCATTTTCGAGCTGGTGGGCAGTGCCAGAGTTCTGACACAGCATGGTGGGTTCAACCTGGGATTGGCAATCCCCAGTTGGGGGCAGGGGATCCCCTGGTTTGGAGGCCCTTCCCCCGCATCAGGGTCATCAGAAAGCAGGGGGAGGGGAGAGAAATGTCTGCTGGGCACTTCATTATTCCCTATGGAGATCAATTCCCATAGGGTATAATGGAGAATTGATCCACAGTATCTGGGGCTCTGGGGGGTATCTTTTTGAGGTAGAGGCACAAAATTTGTGGCATTGCATTTGGTGTCTCTCCTCAAAACACCCCCCAAGTTTCAAAAAGATTGGATCAGGGGGTTCAATTCTATGAGCCCCAAAAGAAGGTGCCCCTATCCCTCATTATTTTCAAATGGAGGGAAGGCATTTAAAAGGAGTGTGGTCCCTTTAAATGTGATACCCAGAACTCCCTTTGGAGTTCAATCATGGTTGTCATACCCTTGCTCCTGGTTCCACCCCCAAAGTCCCCTGGCTCCACCCCAAAATCTCCAGGTTCCACCCCCAAAGCCTCCTAATATTTCTCGAATTGGAGCTGGCAAGCCTAGTACAGACACGAAATGGCTGTCCAAAATGGCTGCTGCAGAAGGCGGAGCCAGCCACAAACTGTCCTTCAGTCACACAGCGAGGATCCTTGTACTGTGGTGATAGCTGTCGCCAAAACAACATTTAAAGAAACATCTGCACAACCAGCCAAGTCACCAATAGCCAATCTTGCTAGGCGAGAGGCCCACTTAGCCCCACCCATTTTTAAAAAATACTTGATGGTCACCAGGAAAGGTGCCGGCCTGGCAGGTACCATGGCACTCATGGGGACCACCATATTGGGGACCTCAATCAACCTACCCATCATGTGTTCCCAGGGGTGGAATTCTAGCAGGCGCTCCTTTGCATATTAGGCCACACCCCTTGATGTAGCCAATCCTCCAAGAGCTTACAAAAAAGAACCTTGAAAGCTCTTGGAGGATTGGCTACATCAAGAGGGTGTGGCTGAAGCAGAGAAATAACGAGGTCCGCACTCTTACTGTGTTGAAAACGAGTTTACTTTGGCACCAAAGCAGAACTTAGCCGGCCGTAAGCCTCCGAACTGACTAAGTTAAAATTATTTTCATTCAGACCGTTTTTATTCACACCCAAAACAAGCAGGCAGGCCCCCAAGCTTATCTAACTCAGCATTCTCCACCCTCCTTGCTCTCCTTCTACCTTCTGTCTCCATGCCTTATCAGCTCTTGCAGTCTCTTTGCTATCTACTTTACAACCTTGAACCTGCACTCACTGAAGGCTGTCTGCTGCTAGCAACATTGCATCAGACACCCTCTTTTGAAGGCAAAAACATATTTTAATTTGTTATTATAGGGGTATTCATTAATTATTCAGGGGTCCCCCTTCATGGCCTAATATGCAAAGGAACTCCTGCTAGAATTCCACCCCTGTGTGTTCCTATGCCGGGGGGGGGGGGCTGGGGTTTAAGGAGGCAACAATACACTTAGTATTGCCAAGTCTGACCCAAGAAATATCTGTGGACTTTGGGGGTGGAGCCAGGAGACTTGGGGGTGGAGCCAGGGCAAGGGTGTGACAAGCACTATTGAACTCCAAAGGGAGTTCCGGCCATTGCATTTAAAGGGACCATGCTCCTTTTAAATGCCTTCCTTCCATAGGAAATAATGGAGGATAGGGGCACCTTCTTTGGAGGCTCATAGAATTGGACCCCGTGGTCCAATCTTTTTGAAACCTGGGGAATGTTTTGAGGAGAGGCACCGGATGTTATGCTGAAATTCCTGTGCCTCTGCCTCAAGAAACAGCCCCTTTGGAGCCCCTGGTACCCACAGATCAATTCTCCATAATACCCTATGGGAATCCATCTCCATAGGGTATAATGGAGTGCCCAGCAGACATTTCCCTCCCCCCCCACCGCCGCTTTCTGATAACCCTGTAGTGGGGGGAGGGCCTCTAAACTAGGGGATCTCCTGCCCCCACGTGGGGATTGAGCAACCAAAAAAGAGTCACACGGGGTGTAAAACTGGAGAACAAGCGTAGTCACCGTGTACCATTGACTCCTGCAATAGAATTAGTCCTTAGCAAACCAATACAAAAAAATATAGAAATACAGTCCAAAATTTTTTGTCCAAAAATATTATATTATTTATTAAGTGGTAAGTCACAACCTCAAGGGTATGAAAATTTTTCAAAATCACAGATTAGCTCTCAAAAGTGGGAAAAAACTGACAGGCAAAACCGGTCTATTTCCCCCTGTTTCGCTGTAAGCTTTCTCTAAGCCGTTATTTATTCCCTTTTCACATCAACTTCCACTCTCACAAAGCATATCATTGCAGTGCTTTCAAGAATCCATTTCCCTTTCGGTAGCGCATCTGTGATTCTGAAAAATTTTCATACCCTTGAGGTTGTGACTTGTGGAGAGCCAGTTTGGTGTAATGGTTAAGTGTGCGGACTCTTATCTGGGAGAACCGGGTTTGATTCCCCATTCCTCCACTTGCACCTGCTAGCATAGCTTTGGGTCAGCCATAGCTCTGGCAGAGGTTGTCCTTGAAAGGGCAGCTTCTTGGAGAGCTCTCTCAGCCCCACCCACCTCACAGGGTGTCTGTTGTGGGGAGGAAGGGAAAGGAGATTGTAGGTCACTCTGAGTCTCTGTCCTTGAAAGGGCAGCTTCTGGAGAGCTCTCTCAGCCCCACCCGCCTCACAGGGTGTCTGTTGTGGGGGAGGAAGGGAAAGGAGATTGTGAGCCGCTCTGAGACTTTGTCCTTGAAAGGGCAGCTTCTTGGAGAGCTCTCTCAGCCCACCCGCCTCACAGGGTGTCTGTTGTGGGGGAGGAAGGGAAAGGAGATTGTGAGCTGCTCTGAGACTTTGTCCTTGAAAGGGCAGCTTCTTGGAGAGCTCTCTCAGCCCCACCCACCTCACAGGGTGTCTGTTGTGGGGGAGGAAGGGAAAGGAGATTGTGAGCCGCTCTGAGACTCTTCGGAGTGGAGGGTGGGATATAAATCCAATATCTTCTTCTTCTTACCACTTAATAAATAATATAATATTTTGGGACAAAAAAATTTGGACTATATTTCTATATTATTATTTTTATCAGTCTGTTAAGGACTTATTCTATCACAGGAGTCTGGTACACGGTGCCTACGCTCGTTCTCCAGTTCCAAGTGGGAAATGGCAACCCAGAATGCACTGCACCAGGGGTGGCTAAACTGTGGGTCGGGAGCCACATGCGGCTGTTTTTTACATGATGTGTCGCTCCCAGAGGTCAAGGAGGAACGTAACGCAGGCTCGCTCTCAAGCAAGCATGCTTAGCATTGTTGGGACTTCAGTCAGCCTCTAAGCGCTGACCCACAGGTAGGCGACTATTTCTGCTGTGTGTGAATTGGGGAAGGAGGGGAAATAGGCAAGCTTGCAAGCTCTTCTCCTCCACCACAGAGGTCGCCTAGAGACCTAGGGTGGAGAAAGAGAATGCAAAAGCTGAGGGAGCCACTGGAAGAAGGGGAAGAAGAAGAAGAAGAAGAAGAAGAAGAAGAAGAAGAAGAAGAAGAAGAAGAAGAAGAAGAAGAAGAAGAAGAAGAAGAAGAAGAAGAAGAAGAAGAAGAAGAAGAAGAAGAAGAAGAAGAAGAAGGATGGATGGATGGATGGATGGATGGATGGATGGATGGATGGATGGATGGATGGAATTAAAGAGGACAGGGCAGGGTTCCCCCTTAGTTTCATAGCTCTTGTAGGAGCTGTATTGACTAACCTCGGTGCCAACGCAAAGAGAGATGCATAATGATGCAAACGGTGGTCAGTGATTTATATGGTAGCTGTGTGTTTCCTTCTCCCAATGGTGCAAAAGCAAAACAAAACCCTAACCTTTCCCTAGGCTGGTTTTATGGGGACTGTTATTCCCAGCTTTTGTTTTTTAAAAGGTCTTCTAGCATGGTGTTGTTGAATAGTGCATACATATGTATGTTATCTTTCTGTGCACAGGGAGCATTAACAGTTTTAATAAAGGCACGTGTGTAATATTTGTTCATGTCCCGCAGCTTTCAAGCATATGACGTTTCTTCCGTGTGGCTTTTACGTGAAGCAAGTTTGGCCACCGCTGCGCTGCACCATTTCTAAACTGGCATTTCTCTTCTTTGTCTTCTGAGCCATTGTTTCATTTGGAGTGAACAGATTAGTTAGCAGTGAAAACTTTGTATGATGAACGGGTTAAAAGTGGCAGGTCAGTAAGAAGTATTCTAACGGTTTCGTTTTCTCCTTCTTCGGACAGAGTGCCTTGCAAGACAACTTCACATCCTCGGAGGCCAGAGTGCGCTCTCAGAAAGGTGAGGGGGCTTCTAAAAAATTCTCCCCTGATTTATGATTCTAACTTCCCTGCTGTGATTTCTGGAGAGGATGTGACTCATTATAACTCCTGCGTTGGTTCTGGGTTTTATTTTCATATTTTGCTGAGGTTGCTGACTCTGAGTTGGGAAATTCCTGAAGTTTTTGTGGGTGGACCCTGGGGACAGTAGGGTTTGGGCAGAAGAGGAACCAGGGGGTGGGATTCTAGCAAGAGCTCCTTTGCTTATTAGGCCACACACCCCTGATGTAGCCAATCCTCCAACAGCTTTTAAAAAAGAGCCTTGTGAGCTCTCGAAGGATTGGCTACATCAGGGGCGTGTGGTCTAATAGGCAAAGGAGCTCCTGCTAGAATTCCACCCCTGGGAGGAATAGGCTTCCCAACCCCCCCGCCCTGGTGGGGGACCCCGTATTTGCAGCCTCCTCCCCGCTCTCCAAAAATCCAGAAGCGGGGGGCGGGGAGAGAACATGCCGTAGGCATCATGTAGTTGTAGAGCTCCTGCAGGTTTAGAAACTGATCTGTTTGTAAAATGTATGCCTTTAAGGTTGCGCAGGAAAGAGGAAACAGGAAGGGCTTCATGGGAAAGGGTCAGTAATAGTTTCCGTGGAGAACGGCCCCTCCCCTTCTTTTGCTTTCGTTTTCACAGCAAGCAGAGTTCTGCAGGAAAAAGATCTAGTAAGTATTTGTGTGTGTGAGAGAGGGAGGGGGCAGGGGATTCCCTGGTTTGGAGGCCTCCCCCCCCTTTAGAAAGCATGGCGCGGGGAGGGAAATGTCTACTGGGCACTCTATTATTCCCTATGGAGAACGATTCCCATAAGGAATAATAGGGAATTGATCCGTGGGTATTGGGGGCTCTGGGGGGCTATTTTTTGAGGTAGAGGCACCAAATTTTTAGTATAGCATCTAGTGCCGCTCCCCAAAATACCCCCCAAGTTTCAAAACGATTGGACCAGAGGGTCCAATTGTATGAGCCCCAAAAGATGGTGCCCCTATCCTTAATTATTTCCTATGGAAGAAAGGCATTTAAAAAGGTGTGCCGTCCCTTTCAATGTGATGGCCAGAACTCCCTTGGAGTTCAATTATGCTTGTCACACCCTTGTTCCTAGGTCCACCCCAATGTCTCCTGGCTCCACCCCCAAAGTCTCCTGGCTCCGCCTCCAAAGTCCCCAGATTTTTCTTTTAATTGGCCTTGGCAACCCTAGGGAGAGTTCACCCACCAGGGCAGCCATTTTTTCCAGAGGAACTGATCTCCGTAGTCTGGAGATCTCTTGTAATTCCACGGGCTCTCCCCAGGAGGTCTCCCCTGGAGGCCGGCAGCCCTAGCTCAAAATAGGGTTGCCAGATCCAATTCAAGAAATATCTGGGGACTTTGGGGTGGAGCCAGCAGACTTACTTTCAGGGTGGAGCCAGGAGACTTTGGGGGTGGAGCCAGGAGACTTTGGGGGTGGAGCCGGGAGCAAGGCTGTGACCCGCATAACTGAACTCCAAAGGGAGTTCTGGCCATCACATTTAAAGGGACTGCACACCTTTTAAATGCCTTTCTTTCGTATGAAGGATAGGGGCACCTTCTTTGGGGCTCATAGAATTGGATCCCCCTAGTCCAATCTTTTTTTAAACTTGGAGGGTCTTTTGAGGAGGCGCACCAAATGCTATGATGTAGTGGTTAAGTGTGTGAACTCTTACCTGGGAGAACCAGGTTTGATTCCCCAATTTTCCACTTGCAGCTGCTGGAATGGTCTTGGGTCAGCCAGCGCTCTGACAGAAGTTGTCCTTGAAAGAGCAGCTGCTGTGAGAGTCCTCTCAGCCCCACCCGCCTCACAGGGTGTCTGTTGTGGGGGAGGAAGGGAAAGGAGATTGTAGGCTGCTCTGAGACTCTGTCCTTGAAAGGGCAGCTTCTGTGAGAGCCCTCTCAGCCCCACCCACCTCACAGGGTGTCTGTTGTGAGGGAGGAAGGGAAAGGAGATTGTAGGCTACTCTGAGACTCTGTCCTTGAAAGGGCAGCTTCTGGGAGAGCCCTCTCAGCCCCACCCACCTCACAGGGTGTCTGTTGTGGGGGAGGAAGGGAAAGGAGATTGTCGGCCGCTCTGAGCCTCTGTCCTTGAAAGGGCAGCTGCTAGGAGAGCTTTCTCAGCCCCACCCACCTCACAGGGTGTCTGTTGTGGGGGGAGAAGATATAGGAGATTGTAAGCCACTCTGAGTCTCTGATTCGGGGAGAAGGGCGGGGTATAAATCTGCAGTCTTCTTCTTGAAAAAAACAGCTCCCTCCTCCCCGAGCTCCAGATACTCACTGATCAATTCTCCATTATACCCTGTGGGAATTCGTCTCCATGGGGAATAATGTACTCCACCCTGAGCCCCCATGGGGGAATGGGCTGAATATAAAACAACAACAGCAGTAATAATAATGGCGTGCCCAGCAGACATTTCCCCCCCCCCTGCTTTCAGATGACCCTGAAGTGGGGGGAGGGCCTCCAAACCGGGGGATCCCCTGCCCCCACCCTGGGATTGGCAACCCTACATTTTAGTCACTAAAGAGAAATCTCCAGGCGTTGCTTCCAAAGAAGTACAGTTTATTAATACCGGATAACCTCTGACCTTCACTAAAACCGGACAGGCAAACAAGCCTGGTGCCTGCCCAGACACAAAGTACGAAAACTACAAAAGTCCCCACAGGAATATAAACCGAAGCTTCCCTCCCACCAAAGCGAGAATTCCCTGGCTGAAAGATAGGTTTGCTGAGAACAACTCAAGAAATATCTGGGGATTTTGGGGGTGGAGCCAGGAGACCTTGGGGGCGGAGCCAGGAGCAAGGGTGTGACAAGCATAATTGAACTCCAAAGGGAGGGAGTTTAAAGGGACCGCATTTAAAGGGACCGCACATCTTTTAAATGCCTTCCCTCCGCTGGAAATAATGAAGGCTAGGGGGTACCTTTTGGGGGACTCATAGAATTGGACTCCCTGGTCCAATCCTTTTGAAACTTGGAGGGTGTTTTGAGGAGAGCCACTGGATGATATGCTGAAGCGTTGGTGCCTCTATTTCAAAAAAACAGCCCTTCCAGAGCCAGGGGATCTCCCTGCCCCCACCTGGGGATTGCCAGCCCTGCTGAAAGACACAATCCCAGGAGCAAGTAACCCTCTCTGAGAATTTACACCGTCAGCCCCGAAGTCCCGAAACCTCCACCCTTTCGTGCAAAAAAAGATAAATGGGTTCGACAGCAAATCACATTGGTAAATTATGTCCCTCTTTGTTTCCTTAGATAAGGAGCTACATTTCCTGCGCAGGGGAGGTTCTTTTGTAATCCCACATCTCCATCCTCTTCGATATACAAACATTTGGTAGCATAAATTACAGCAAAGTTTGACACTTCAGAGACAAGTCCTGTTTCTTTGTTTATCAGGTCTGGAATTGAACAAAGCAGCAGTCAAGGGGACACTTTTAAGACCAACCAAGTTTTATTCAGAAAGTAAGCTTTTGTGTGCTCTGTTAAGCACACTTCATCAGATGAGGGGATATTCTGAGGAAGTGCGCTTAGAGAGCACACGAGCGCTTACGTTCTGAATAAAACTTGGTTGAATAAATACTCTTTAAAATTGCGTACTTGGACTGCTAAAGAAAGCTGTTAATTAAGGATCCGCCAATGCGGCCCTAAAGACCTATACCGCTGTGTATAAACTGGCAGAACTAGCGTCAAACACCATCAGCACTGTCAGACCAAGTTATTTAACTGTATTGACTGGTTTTTAATGTTGTTAAATTTAATGTTTTTATATTGTTAAACTTAAAGGTTTTATCTATTATTGTATGTTTTTATGAAATGTTGTTAGCCGCCCTGAGCCTGCCGAGGTGGGGAGGGCGGGATACAAATAAAATTTTTATTATTATTATTATTATTATTATTATTATTATTATTATTATTATTATTATTATTCAAGGTGAACCTTGACTCCTGCTTTGTTCAACTGCTTCAGACCAACACGGCTGCCCGCTTGGACAGGTCTGGATTGTGATCGCATTCTCCGGTTCGGAGTAATGATGGGACATTTGGCCTCCTCTGGCCATATCTTTAGGATCATTTAGTTACAAGGATCAAAGAGGCCTACCCCTTGTAATGTGTAAATCACATCCTCTCCCCTTCTGGCAAGTTCCCAAGGGAAAGGAATTTGCAAGCACTATTAAGGGGTAGGATTGCCAATCCCTAGGTGGGGGCAGGGGATTCCCCCCCCCCCCGCTTGGAGGCCCTCCCCCCCCTCCGCCCGCTTCAGGGTCATCAGAAAGCGGGGAGGTGGGAAGCAAATGTCTGCTGGGAACTGTTATTCCCTATGGAGACTTATTCCCATAGGAAATAATGGAGAATTCATCCGCAGGTATCTGGGGCTCTGGGGGGGGGGCTGTTTTTTGAGATAAAAGCACCAGATTTTCAGCATAGCATCCAGTGCCTCTCCCCAAAATACCTCCCAAGTTTCAAAAAGATTGGACCAGGGGGTTCAATTCTATGAGCCCCAAAAGAAGGTGCCCCTATCCAGTGGAGGGCAGGCATCTAAAAGGTGTGCGGTCCCTTTAAATGTGATGGCCAGAACTCCCTTTGAAGTTCAATGATGCTTGTCACAACCTTGCTCATGGCTCCACCCTCAACGTCTCCTGGCTCCACCCCCAAAGTCCCCTGGCTCCACCCCCAAAGTCCCCAGATATTTCTTGGACTTGGCAACCCCAGTAAGGAGAGAATCGGATCCATTTTACTTAGGGGAGTTTAGTCAGGGCCCACTTCCACTGTTACATTTGTAGAACAAAGTAGGAGTCCAGGCGCACCTTTAAGACCAACAAAGTTTTATTCAGAATGTCCGCTTTTGTGTGCTCTAAGCACACTTCATCAGACGAGGAATCGGATACAGTGAGCAGAGCTACATAGAGCTGGTAGGCAGTGGTTTAGAATGCAAAATGGTACATATTTAAAATCCAATCACAGAATAGTAAGATTAACAAACTGAGCAAACCTTTGATCTGGGTGGCATAAGTGTGAGAAACCAGTAAAACAGGAACAAGTCAAATGTGAGAATGTCTGTTAATCACTCTATTGTTTATAAGCCTGGGCCAAAATGAGGGCATTTCTTTCTCAGATGTTTTTCCCATCCAAATAATTTACCTTTTAACATGTAAGGTACATACAGTCTGCCATTAGAAGAAAAAAAACATTAAAATATAGTGGAAGATGGGCTTAGTATATGTAATGAGATAAACAGCCGATATCCCTTTTTTTGAGTATGTCAATACAGCTAAAAGAGAAAACTGTTACATTTGTGTTAGGGTTGCCAATTCCCAGGTGGAGGCAGGGGATCCCCCGGTTTGAAGGGTCACCAGAAAGCAGGGTGGGGGGAGGGAAATGTCTGCTGGGCACTCCATTATGCCCTATGGAGACTGATTCCAATAGGGTATAATAGAGAATTGATCTATGGGAACCTGGGGCTCTGTGGGGGGCTTTTTTTTGTGGTAGAGCCACCAAATTTGTAGCATAGCATCCAGTGCCTCTCCACAAAAGACCCTCCAGGTTTCAAAAAGATTGGACCAGGAGGTCCAATTCGGTGAGCCCCCCAAAGAAGGTGCCCCTAGCCTTCATTATTTCCAGTGGAGGGAAGGCATTTAAAAGGTGTGCGGTCCCTTAAATTTGATGGTCAGAACTCCCTTTGGAGTTCAGTTGTGCTTGTCGCTCACACCCTTGCTCCTGGCTCCACCCCCAATGTCTCCTGGCTCCACCCACAAAGTCCCCAGATATCTCTTGATTTGGACCTGGCAACCCTAATTTGTGTCACAGTTTTAAACGGAATATAATGCAATTTCCTGTCCCAAATTAAAATTCCCATGCCAGATGCCCCCCCCCCCCCCCGAGCAGCCATTTTCTCCAGGGGAACTAATCTCTGTAGTCCAGAAATAATCTTGCTGATCCCCAGTCCCCACCCTCCTAGCCCTGCCTTGGGGTGGGGCTGCCCCAGATCTCTGCCTTTCAGGAGTGAGCGATCCAAATTGCATCTCTCTTGACCTGGAGAAAATTGAGAATATTTCTGTTCTGGAAAGATTACTTTCTGAAACAATAGATGAGGATAGTACCTGGCTGCTGTGGCTTTTGCTTCTTCTTCCTCCTCCTCATTCTTCTTCTTCCTGCTCCTCCTCCTCTTCTTCTCCCTCCTCTTCCTCTTCCTCCACCTCCTCCTCTTCTTCTTCCTCCACCTCCTCCTCCTACTACTACTGTTCTTCCACCTCTTCCTCTTCCTTCTCTTCTTCCTCCTCTTCGTCCACCTCCTCCTCTTTTTCTTCATCCTCCTCCTCTTCTTCCACCTCCTTCTTCTTCCACCTCCTCCTCCTCTTCTGCCTCTTTCTCCTCTTCTTCCTCCTCTTTCTTCTTCTTCCTCCTCCTCATTTTCTTCTTCTTCCTGCTCCTCTTCTTCTTCCTCCTCCTCCTCTTCTGCCTCCTCCTCTTCTTCTGCCTTCTCCTCCTCTTCTTCCTCCTTCTCCTCCTCTTCCTCTTTTTCCTCTCCCTCTTCCTGCTCCTCCTCCTCCTTCCACCTCCTCCTCCTCTTCCTCCTTCTCCTCCTTCTCTTCCTCTTCTTCTTCCTCCTCTCCTTCTTCTTCTTCCTGCTCCTCCTCCTCTTCCACCTCTCCCTTCTTCTTCCACTGCCTCCTCCTCCTCTTCTGCCTCTTTCTCCTCTTCTTCCTCCTCTTTCTTCTTCCTCCTCCTCCTCCTCCTCATTTTCTTCTTCTTCCTGCTCCTCTTCTTCTTCCTCCTCCTCCTCTTCTGCCTTCTCCTCCTCCTCTTCCTCCTTCTCCTCCTCTTTTTCCTCTCCCTCTTCCTGCTCCTCCTCCTCCTTCCACCTCCTCTTCCTCCTCCTCCTCCTCCTCTTCCTCTTCTTCTTCCTCCTCTCCTTCTTCTTCTTCCTGCTCCTCCTCCTCTTCCACCTCTCCCTTCTTCTTCCACTGCCTCCTCCTCCTCTTCTGCCTCTTCCTCCTCCTCTCTCTCTCCCCTTCAAATAATAGCTGATTTATGAGAACCCCCACTGGGTTTTCAGGACAAGAGACCTTCAGGGGTGGTTGGCCATTGCCTTCCTCTGCATCCCAACCCAGGATTTCCTTGGTCATCTCCCATCCAAATGCTTACCACCTAGCTTCTGAGATCTGAAGAGATCAGGCTATCTTAGACTATCCAATTCAAGACATCTCTTATTATTATGTTCTTAATATGCCCTCTTGTTTGACTTTTCACAGTATTTAACTACTGTGTTTAATCTTTTGTAGGTTTTTGTGGCTAAAATTAATTAACTAAACGAGCAGTAAATAATCAGAGAGCTTCTCAGGGTCCAGTCTCCCGGCAAACATAAATTTTAGCAATTCCCCTCCACTGGATTTCCCCAAGCATCTTCCCACACATGTTCAAACTACCCAAGGGACTAGAAACTTGTTTTTAAAAAGACAGCTGATATTTAGCTGAACCCTGCACTGTGTCCTATAGTATTTCTGTAGTATTCTTCCCTAGTTGGTGTAGTGGAGAACAGGGTTTGATTCCCCACTCCTCCTTCACATGCAGCAGCTGGGTGACCTTGGGTCAGTCACAGTTCTCTCACGATTCTCTCAGCCACAACTACCTCGCAGGGTGTCTGTTGTTGGGAGAGGAAGGGAAGGAGATTGTAAGCCGTTCTGAATGGGCAGGGCATCAATCCAATCTTCTCCTCCTCCTCCTCCTCCTCTTCTTCTTCCTTCTCCTCTTCTTCTTCTTCCTTCTCCACCTCTTCTTCCTCCTTCTCCTCCTCTTCTTCTTCTTCCTCCTCTTCTTCTTCCTTCTCCTCCTCCTCTTCTTCTTCCTCCTCTTCTTCTTCCTCCTCCTCCTCTTCTTCCTCCTCCTCCTCTTCTTTCTCCTCCTCCTCCTTCTTCCTCCTCCTTCTCTTCTCCTCCTCCTTCTCTTCTTCTGCCTTCTCCTCCTCTTCTTCCTCCTCCTCCTCTTCTTCTTCCTTCTCTTTTTCTTCCTCCTCCTCTTCTTCTTTCTCCTCCTCCTCCTTCTTCCTCCACCTTCTCTTCTTCTGCCTCCTCCTCCTCCTCTTCTTCCTCCTCCTCCTCTTCTTCTTCCTTCTCTTTTTCTTCCTTCTCCTCTTCTTCTTCCTTCTCCACCTCTTCTTCCTCCTTCTCCTTCTCTTCTTCCTCCTCCTCTTCTTCTTTCTTCTCTTTTTCTTCCTCCTTCTCTTCCTCCTCCTCATCTTCCTCCTCTTCTTCCTTCTCCTCCTCCTCTTCCTCCTCCTCTTCTCCTTCCTTCTCCTCCTCCTCTTCTTCTTCTTCCTCCTCTTCCAAACCAGCCTGGATATAGGATTTAAAAATGGCACACACTTTGCCACATAAATGCAAAGTCATAGAACTGGCAAAGTTTCATAGACATGCAAAATCTCAGCAGAAGGTTTGGGGAGGAAGGTTTGCTGTATTTGAAGCAGAAAGAGCGTGAAATGGAGCAGAGGAAGAAAACTTGTGCAACTGTACGCATGAGCTACTTGTTGGAAAACCTGACCACAGCCTGATCTTTTTCTTTCCCCCCCTATTTAAAGAGGAAATTAAAAACCTTCAGCAGCAGCTCACCGAGAAGTCCGAGCAGCTGGCAGATGAACAGCACAAGATTCAAGAAGAACGGTAAGGAGGACAGCAGAGCAGAACTGAGCATGCTCCGCTTACTTCACATAAGAACCCAAGAGTTTCCTGGCTGGATCAGATCCTGGCTGTGGACAGGCAGAGGCTGAAGCCAGCATGGCACAACAGTTCGACTAGGATCCGGGACACCCAGGGGGTTCAAAGCCACAGTCAGTCTAGGAATCTCACTGGGCGGCCTTGGGCCACTCAGTCACTCTCAGTCTAGTCTACCTCACCATGATGTTGTGATCAGGGCTTTTTTTCTGCAGGAAAAGCCCAGCAGGAACTCATTTGCATATTAGGCAACACCCCCTGACACCACCATTGTTTCACACAGAGGGTTTTTTTGGTAGAAAAAGCCCAGCAGGAACGCCTTTGCCTATTAGGCCACACCCCCTGACACCAACCCAGCCAGAACTGCATTCCTGTGCGTTCCTGCTCAAAAAAAGCCCTGGTTGAGATGATAAAAGGGTAATCCTTTCGCTCCCGATGGGGGAGAAGAGCAGTGAATACATCAAAATAAGGACCACAAAGGCATCTTGTCCCTCCTCATCTTCTCTGACCCTAGGATCTGGCGTTTTCTCAGGGGTCATTTTGTAGAAAAATAGGTGGTGGAGCTCATTAGCATAACCTATTAGCATATGCTGCTCCCTCCCCACTAGCCAAAAGCAACCCGACGCAAGAAAGGCGAGCCCCAGGCGAGTAAGGCCTGCTTGGTCTGGCTAGAGACCAAGCAGGCCTCGCTTACCTGGGGCTCTCCAGGGCCAAACCCCGCCCTCCCCAGTCAAAAGGCCAGCAAGCCACCCGCTGCCCAAAATCACATCAGAAGTGGAGAAAGGGTGGCGTGGGCGTCCCCAGGGGTTCATGAGGGCTGCTGGGTGCGTGGCAAAGCCCCTGGTGGCTGGCTGGCTGCCCGCTCTCCTAATCCAGGGATTGTTATGCAGCTGCACTTCCTATTCAATGGACAAGGTAGGTGGGGAGGAAGGAAGAGGGGGAACCCTCAGAAAGGTTCAGGAGCTGCGCTCCTGTGAGCTCCTGCTGAATCCGAGGCCTGCATTTGTTCATGGAGCATTCCACAGAGCCTGCAAGACAGAGGTGTTCTGTAGGCATTTGGTTTAGGGCAGCCAGGGTCTCATCCTTCTGGCTGTCCCCTGACCTGCCCCCCTTCCCCTGGTGCCACAGTGCCGCGAATGAACTCTTTAACACCATCTTTTGGCATCTTTTTGTATTGCTTTAAACCCGTTTCAAATACATTTGTTGTGAATTTACCACGTCGGCCCCGCAGCGCAGAGTGGTAAAGCAGCGGTACTGCGGTCTGAACTCTCTGCTCACGACCTGAGTTCAGTTCCGGCGGAAGCTGGGTTCAGGTCGCCGGCCCGAGGTTGACTCAGCCTTCCATCCTTCTGAGGTCGGTCAAATGAGGCCCCAGCTTGCTGGGGGGAAAGCGTAGAGGACTGGGGAAGGCGATGGCAAACCACCCCGCAAAAAGTCTGCCGTGAAAACGTCGTGAAAGCAACGTCACGCCAGAGTTGGAAACGACTGATGCTTGCACAGGGGACTACCTTGACCTTTTAAATTGCTAAATTATAAGAGCCCCGTGGTGCAGAGTGGTAAAGCTGCAGTACTGCAGTCCTAAGCTTTGCTCACGACCTGAGTTCGATCCCAGTGAAAGCTGGTTCAGGTAGCTGGCTCGAGGTTGACTCAGCCGTCCATCCTTCCGAGGTCGGTCAAATGAGTCCCCAGCTTGCTGGGGGGAAAGCGTAGAGGACTGGGGAAGGCGATGGCAAACCACCTCGCAAAAAATCTGCCGTGAAAACGTCGTGAAAGCAACGTCACCCCAGAGTCGGAAACGACTGGTGCTTGCACGGGGGACCTTTCCTGCCCTGACTCCTGCACCGGAGGGGAAAGCTGGTCTAAAATCTAATGAAATCAACACAATTAATGAATGCTCTTACGTTAAGCAAGTTTGGCCACCCCTGATCTAGACTACAAGGTCCATCCCTTCCCCTCATCTGGTTCCCAGGAGCAGCTGGGCTTGGGAAAGCACACACTCCAGGTCAGTGGTATAGCTCAGGGGCGGTCAAACTTCTTAACGTTAAGAGCCACATAGAATAAACGTCAGAAGTCTGAGAGCTGCAAGACATGAATCTCAAGATGTTTGAGGGAGGGAGGGAGGGAAATAGATGGGGGAGGGGGGAAGGTGGAAAGAAAGCAAATTTAACTTTAAACGCATCCTCAAAGCCACTGGCTGCCTTGTCTTGGAGAAGGGACAAATGCCTTCTCCAAGCCGGGTGACAGGGCGGTGGGAGCCAGTTTGGTGTAGTGGTTAAGTGTGCAGACTCTTATCTGGAAGAACCGGGTTTGATTCCCCACTCCTCCACTTCCACCTGCTGGAATGGCCTTGGGTCAGCCATAGCCCTGGCAGAGGTTGTCCTTGAAAGGGCAGCTGCTGTGAGAGCCCTCTCCAGCCCCACCCACCTCACAGGGTGTCTGTTGTGGGGGAGGAAGGTAAAGGAGATTGTGAGCCGCTCTGAGACTCTTCGGAGTGGAGGGCGGGATATAAATCCAATATCATCTTCTTCTTCTTCTCAAGAGCCACACAGTATGTGTGAAAGAGCCACATGTGGCTCCTGAGCCACAGTCTGGACGCCCCTGGTATAGCCCCTCCCTCAGGGGTGGGATTCTAGCAGGAGCTCCTTTGCATATTAGGCCACACAGCTCCTGATGTAGCCGATCCTCTCAGAGCTTACAAAAAAGAGCCTTGTGAGCTCTTGGAGGATTGGCTACATCAGGGGCAGGTGGCCTAATATGCAAAAGAGCTCCTGCTAGAATCCCACCCCTGCGTTCCCTAGAAATTATGGGGTTGCCAGCCTCCAGGTAGAACCTGGAGATCACCTGAAATGGAGAGACCAGCTTCCCCTGGAGAAAATGGCTGTTTTGGAGGGTGGGCATTATACCCGAGAAGGTCCCTCCTCTCCCCCAACCCCTCCTTCCCCAGAGTCCACTCCCCAATATCTCCAGGAATTTCCCAATCTGGAGTTATGACCCCTTCCCTCTTTCCGCCTGGACCTGGAGGTTGCTGGGGAGGGGGTTGAGCTGGATTGAAATCGTCTGCTCAGTCGCATCACAGAGCTGCTAGTAAAAGGAAGCCCTTCTTCACCCAAAGGATGATTCACACGTGGAATTCACTGCCATAGGAGGGGGTGGCGGCTGCAAGCATAGCCGGCTTCAAGAGGGATTGGATAAACATCTGGAGCAGAGGTCCATCATTGGCTATTAGCCACAAGGTCTAGATGGAACTCTCTGTCTGGGGCAGTGATGCTCTGTATTTTTGGTGCTTTGGAGGGACAAAAGTGTGAGGGCTTCTGGTGTCCTGGCCCAATTGATGGACCTCCTGATGGCACCTGGGTTTTTTTGGCCACTGCGTGACACAGGGTGTTGGACTGGAGGGGCCATTGGCCTGATCCAACAGGGCTTCTCTTACGTTCTTGTGTTCTGCTTCTCTCGTTTTCCCCAGAAAGCGCTACCAAGCCGAAATCCAGCAGCTGAAGCAGCAGCAGGAGCAGAAGCAGCGGGACGGTGGCAGCAGGGACTTCGCTGGCCCCGGCGTCGCTCTCCTCACCATCCTTATTGCAGGATTGCTGAGCGTGTAGCTCCCTGGAAGTCTGCTGTCACCTGGAGGCCAGCCAGCGATTTCCCTTGCACTGCAGTGGTGGGGGGGGGGGGTCAGGGGCTCTGCCTACCTCTCTGCATAACCCCGCCTCCTCATTGGCGCTCTTTTTGTAGACACACAACTCTTTCTTCTACTGGACAAAGCAGTCTTCTTGACTCCGATGGCCTCTGCAGGGTCTCCCATCACCTGCGCTCTTCTGGAAAGAGCCAGTTTGGTGTAATGGTTAAGTGCTCCGACTCTTATCTGGGAGTAGTACAAGTAGCAGTCACGTTGCACCTTTTAAGACCAATGGAATGATGTTAAAAAGTAAATTAGGTGGACAAGAACTAGGAAATACATGTCCTTTTGTTTAACCCAGAGTTTCAGCAACGGCAACTAACAGGCAACATTTATTACCTCTTATTGCTATCCAGACCAAAATGGTCTTCCAATTTATTACACTATTTTGCCATTTGATTCACTGCCACAGGAGATGGTGGCGGCTGCAAGCATAGCCACCTTCAAGAGGGGGTTAGATAAAAACATGGAGCAGAGGTCCATCAGTGGCTATTAGCCACAGTGTGTGTGTGTATTTTGGCCACTGTGTGACACAGAGTGTTGGACTGGATGGGCCGCTGGCCTGATACAACATGGCTTCTTCTTATGTCTGGGGCAGTGATGCTCTGTATTCTTGGTGCTTGGGGGAGAGGGACAGTGGGAGGGCTTCTAGTGTCCTGGCCCCACTGATGGACCTCCTGATGGCACCTGGGTTTTTTGGCCACTGTGTGACACAGAGTGTTGCCAAGTCTGTGTTAACTCTGGTCAAGCCTGGCCTCAATCTTTGGTTCAGGAAAGAAGCATCCTGGGTAAAGCCATACTGTACGCCAATGCTGCTAGCTTGAACTCTCCTCACCCCCCTCCTTTTCTTTGTTATGTAGTTTTGCTTTGAAATGGGAATATGTGAAAGAGATTGTAGCGCCTTCTCAGGCCGGGCATCGGGGGAGGTTGGCGACGCTCAAGGCCAAAGCCGGCCTGAGAACGAAATTGTAACATCAATGTGTGAATGTGCCCTGCATAGTACCCCTCCCTCAAGAATCCTTTTGAAGTGTACCTTATATGATTGCATTTTACTGTATGATCTTTAGTCTTTCAATCTCCTCGTAGTCGAGAACTATGATATCAATAAACTAGTTACTTTGTATCAACAAAGCCTCGTTATTGAATCTGCCGACTTGACAAGTGTTGGACTGGAGGGGCCATTGGCCTGATACAACATGGCTTCTCTTATGTTCTTATGTTGTATCAGTTCGCACTCTTAACCCACCAACTGCATGTATTTCAGCCCACTGTACCCCGTCCCCTCGTCTGAAGAAGTCTACATGCATACGAAAGCTGACATTCTGAATAAAACTTTGTTGGTCTTAAAGGTGAAACTTGATGCTTACTTTGTTCTACTGCTTCAGACCAACAGGGCTGCCCTCTTGGATCTTATATGGGAGAACCGGGTTTGATTCCCCACTCCTCCACTTACAACCGCTGGAATGGTCTTGGGTCAGCCATAACTCTTAAGAACATAAGAACATAAGAGAAGCCATGTTGGATCAGGCCAACGGCCCATCGAGTCCAACACTCTGTGTCACATAAGAACATAAGAGAAGCCATGTTGGATCAGGCCAGAGGCCCATCCAGTCCAACACACTGTGTCACATAAGAACATAAGAGAAGCCCTGTTGGATCAGGCCAGTGGCTCATCCAGTCCAACAGTCTGTGTCACATGAGAACATAACAGAAGTCATGTTGGATCAGGCCAATGGCCCCTCCAGTCCAACACTCTGTGTCACATAAGACATAAGAGAAGCCATGTTGGATCAGGCCAGTGGCCCATCCAGTCCAACACTCTGTGTCACATAAGAACATAAGAGAAGCCATGTTAGATCAGGCCAATGGCCCATTCAGTCCAACACTCTGTGTCACATAAGAACATAAGAGAAGCCATGTTGGATCAGGCAGTGGCCCATCCAGTCAACACTCTGTGTCACATAAGAACATAAGAGAAGCCATGTTGGATCAGGCCAATGGCCCCTCCAGTCCAACACTCTGTGTCACATAAGAACATAAGAGAAGCCCTGTTGGATCAGGCCAGTGGCCCCTCCAGTCCAACACTCTGTGTCACAGAAGAACATAAGAGAAGCCCTGTTGGATCAGGCCACTGGCCCCTCCAGTCCAACACTCTGTGTCACAGAAGAACATAAGAGAAGCCCTGTTGGATCAGGCCAGTGGCCCTTCCAGTCCAACACTCTGTGTCACAGAAGAACATAAGAGAAGCCCTGTTGGATCAGGCCAGTGGCCCCTCCAGTCCAACACTCTGTGTCACAGAAGAACATAAGAGAAGCCATGTCGGATCAGGCCAGTGGCCCCTCCAGTCCAACACTCTGTGTCACATAAGAACATAAGAGAAGCCATGTCGGATCAGGCCAATGGCCCATCCAGTCCAACACTCTGTGTCACATAACAACATAAGAGAAGCCATGTTGATCTGGCCAGTGGCCCATCCAGTCCAACACTCTGTGTCACATAAGAACATCAGAGAAGCCATGTTGGATCTGGCCAGTGGCCCATCCAGTCCAACACTCTGTGTCACATAAGAACATCAGAGAAGCCATGTTGGATCTGGCCAGTGGCCCATCCAGTCCAACACTCTGTGTCACATAAGAACATCAGAGAAGCCATGTTGGATCTGGCCAGTGGCCCATCCAGTCCAACACTCTGTGTCACATAAGAACATCAGAGAAGCCATGTTGGATCTGGCCAGTGGCCCATCCAGTCCCAACACTCTGTGTCACATAAGAACATCAGAGAAGCCCTGTTGGATCTGGCCAGTGGCCCATCCAGTCCAACACTCTGTGTCACATAAGAACATAAGAGAAGCCCTGTTGGATCTGGCCAGTGGCCCATCCAGTCCAACACTCTGTGTCACATAAGAACATCAGAGAAGCCATGTTGGATCTGGCTAGTGGCCCATCCAGTCCAACACTCTGTGTCACATAAGAACATAAGAGAAGCCCTGTTGGATCAGGCCAACGGCCCATCCAGTCAAACACTCTGTGTCACATAAGAACATAAGAGAAGCCCTGTTGGAACAGGCCAGTGGCCCCTCCAGTCCAACACTCTGTGTCACATAAGAACATAAGAGAAGCCCTGTTGGATCAGGCCAATGGCCCCTCCAGTCCAACACTCTGTGTCACATAAGAACATAAGAGAAGCCATGTTGGATCAGGCCAGTGGCCCCTCCAGTCCAACACTCTGTGTCACATAAGAACATCAGAGAAGCCATGTTGGATCTGGCCAGTGGCCCATCCAGTCCAACACTCTGTGTCACATAAGAACATCAGAGAAGCCATGTTGGATCTGGCCAGTGGCCCATCCAGTCCAACACTCTGTGTCACATAAGAACATCAGAGAAGCCATGTTGGATCTGGCCAGTGGCCCATCCAGTCCAACACTCTGTGTCACATAAGAACATCAGAGAAGCCATGTTGGATCTGGCCAGTGGCCCATCCAGTCCAACACTCTGTGTCACATAAGAACATCAGAGAAGCCATGTTGGATCTGGCCAGTGGCCCATCCAGTCCAACACTCTGTGTCACATAAGAACATAAGAGAAGCCCTGTTGGATCAGGCCAACGGCCCATCCAGTCAAACACTCTGTGTCACATAAGAACATAAGAGAAGCCCTGTTGGAACAGGCCAGTGGCCCCTCCAGTCCAACACTCTGTGTCACATAAGAACATAAGAGAAGCCCTGTTGGATCAGGCCAATGGCCCCTCCAGTCCAACACTCTGTGTCACATAAGAACATAAGAGAAGCCATGTTGGATCAGGCCAGTGGCCCCTCCAGTCCAACACTCTGTGTCACATAAGAACATAAGAGAAGCCCTGTTGGAACAGGCCAATGGCCCCTCCATTCCAACACTCTGTGTCACATAAGAACATAAGAGAAGCCCTGTTGGATCAGGCAAACGGCCCATCCAGTCAAACACTCTGTATCACACAGTGGCCAATAATTTATATATATACACACATACATATATATACATACATATATAATAGCCACTGATGGACCTCTGCTCCATATTTTTATCTAACCCCCTCTTGAAGCTGGCTATGCCTGTAGCCACCACCACCTCCTGTGGCAGTGAATTCCACATGTTAATCACCCTTTGGGTGAAGAAGGACTTCCTTTTATCCATTCTAAACCGACTGCTCAGCAATTTCATTGAATGCCCACGAGTTCTTGTATTGTGAGAAAGGGAGAAAAGTACTTCTCTCTCTACCTTCTCCATCCCATGCATAATCTTGTAAACCTCTATCATGTCACCCCTCAGTCGACGTTTCTCCAAGCTAAAGAGCCCCAAGCGTTTTAACCTTTCTTCATAGGGAAAGTGTTCCAAGCCGGTAATCCTTCTAGTTGCCCTTTTCTGCACTTTTTCCTTTTCTGCACTCTTGCAAGAGTTGTCCTTGAAAGGGCAGCTACTGGGAGAGCTCGCACAGCCCCACCCGCCTCACAGGGTGTCTGTTGTGGGGGGAAAAGATATAGGAGATTGTAAGCCGCTCTGAGACTCTGATTCAGAGAGAAGAGCGGGGTATAAATATTCAGTCTTCTTCCTTCTGACAGAGTTTGAATGCGTGGGGAGTTCCCCTGTATGAGCAAGCTGTAGAGTGCACTCCAGAAACTGTGATAAATAGACAAAACTCCAACAGCCAGTAAACAGTTGTATTTTGGGTTAAGACGTTAGAGGCAGTCACAGACACTCCAATGGTTCATACACATAAAGACAGTCCTTCCAATATACAGTACCAAGCCAATATCCAAGTAGAGAAGTCAGAAATCCAGTCCATACATTACATCTATAGCCATGCAATCCTCCAGAGTAACAGTATTCAGTCAAGATGTTCCTCCTCCCTCACGCACGTCCTTCTGCTCCTTCTTATCACCCACAAATGCTGAGAGCAAGGCTTTCACTATTATAGTGCAGCCATCCCATCCTTACACTGATTGTTCCATTAGCTGCACCTGTTACTCTCGTGACTTCAATCTCCCCTGTATAGCCTAGTTGCATAACAATGACTCAGCAGCTATAGTTCCCTTAAAGCAACTTAACACTGACACCTCCTCTGTCAGTTGGAGATGCTGAGCATTGAATCTTAGTCTTCCTAGAGGGAAAACGGGCTATGGTAGCGCCAATCCAGATTTCAGTGACCTTGGATGAAGATCAATTCAGAATCATGAAGGCTTCTGCAGGAAGCAATACCCGTTGCTTGGTGCCACTCCTGTCTTATGCCCCTTAAAGGAGTTGCACATCTGGGGAAAAGGTCAAAATTGCTGTTCACATTTGTGAGGATTTTTGCTTGCTTGTTTAGACCTTTGTTTAGCTCTTACATTCAGGGGTCCTTTTGTAGGAAAAGAGGTGCTGGAGCTCCTTAGCGCACCTCATTTGCGTATGCCACCCACCCTGACATCACCGGAAGGTGTACGAAATTATATCCGCTCAGCATCTGCCTTCAAAGGCTTCTGGAATTATAAATTGTCATCATCAAACCTGACTCCCATCGTGCTTTTTAAATTGCTTTCTCCTCTGTGGCCACAGTGGCACGAGGAAGATTTCCATCCGTCTACTTGATAGGTTTTGGGTATTTCCCCATTTTTTTGTGTTATTAGAAAGTTTGTCAAATCTTAGAAGTCAGCAAAATTCTCACAGGGGGGTTGAACAAGGGATCGCAGAAGCAAGTTTTTTTTGGGGGGGGGGGTAAGAAAGAGCACAATAAAATTTAGAGGTTCTGGAGCTCTGCTCCTGTGAGCACCTGCCCAAAATGAGGCTCGGGTGCTCTAATTTGCTGCCATTCATGTCAAACATGGTGAAATTCCATTGTTAATTCATTGTTTTAGGGTCCTGCCTAAACCTGGTCTGTGAAGTGTCATGGGGGACCCAACCTTGCTAGCCTGTTATTATTTCCCTTCCCCCTGTCTTGATTTATGGCTTATAATAGCAGTAGTAAGAACTGAAACAAGTAATCAGCACCTTCTCATACATTCCTCTAAGGGAGGATAGGACATCTGGAGAAAGCAAGGACAGAGTCCTGATAACACTATGGGAACGTAGACATTTATGATAGTTTATGTGTGAATGCTACCCCGCAACCCCCTCCCTTGGAATCCTTTTGAAGTAAGCCTTAAAAGTATTGTATCAATGTATTAGTTTCATTACTCTCAAGAACTTGCTATACCAAAGTATCGGTCTATCAATAAACGTAGTCTTTGTATCAACTTCGACTCGTCATTGAACCCGCATACTTGACAATTCATTGATCTTATCTGGTCACTTTGGTACAATCTCAGCTTTACTGATGCATCTAGCGAGGCCCTTCCAGACAGCTGCCCCCCATCTTCCTGTATGTAGGGCTTGAGGAAATTCTGTATCGCTGTTATCTGAGGAAGTGTGCTTGCACACGAGAGCTCATCCCTTGAATAAAACTTTCTTGGTCTTAAAGGTGCCCCTGGACTCTAACTTTGTTCTCCTGCATCAAACCAAGATGGCTACTCACCTGAATCTATCTTCAGGGGCAGAAAGGATAAGAGAGGTGCAGATCAGGATGGAGAGTGTTGAAGAATGAAGAAGCTGAGGTGGTAGAAGGGAGGGTTTCTGTTTGCTAACACTGAAAAATGGGGCAGTCAATAAATATCCTGACCATAAGAACATAAGAGAAGCCCTGTTGGATCAGACCAATGGCCCATCCAGTCCAACGCTCTGTGTCACATAAGAACATAAGAGAAGCTCTGTTGGATCAGGCCAATGGCCCATCCAGTCCAACGCTCTGTCACACAGTGGCCAAAAGAACCCAGGTGCCATCAGAAGGTCCATCAGTGGGGTCAAGACACTAGAAGCCCTCCCACTGCTGCCTCTTCCAAGCACCAAGAATACAGAGCATCACTGCCCCAGACATAAGAACATGAGAGAAACCATGTTGGATCAGGCCATGTTGGATCAGGCCAAGGGCCCATCCAGTCCAACACTCTGTGTCACACAGAGGCCAAAAATGCCAGGTGCCATCAGGAGGTCGACCACTGGGGCTAAAAGCTCTTCCACTGTGCCCCCCCCCCCCACAAGCACCAGAATACAGAGCATCACTTGCCCCAGACATAAGAACATGTTGGATCAGGCCAATGGCCCATCCAATCCAACACTCTGGGTCACACAGTGGCAAAAAATCCAACCCCCCCCCCCAGTGTCACATAAGAACATAAGAGAAGCCCTGTTGGATCAGGCCAATGGCCCATCCAGTCCAACGCTCTGTCACACAGTGGCCAAAAGAACCCAGGTGCCATCAGGAGGTCCATCAGTGGGGTCAGGACACTAGAAGCCCTCCCACTGTTGCCCCTCCCAAGCACCAAGAATACAGAGCATCACTGCCCCAGACAGAGAGTTCCAACAATACTCTGTGGCTAAGAGCCACTGGTGAACCTCTGCTCCAGATGTTGATCCAATCTCCTCTTGAAGCTGGCTATGCCTGTAGCTGCCACCACCTCCTATGGCAACTACAGTGCTGGTATTGACCTTTAAAGCCCTATATGCACAAGGAGACTTCCAGGGTTGGAAAATGCTGAGCTGAACTGCTTCTCAGAAGGGGAGCAGGCTGGAACTTCTGTTCGGGGTAGTGGAAGGCAATCTAATGCCTACTGCCTACTTTTCTCAGTCAGAGATCAGTCTAAGATATGCACAGGAAACTTTGAGGAGATTTACCTTGGCTAAAAGGGAGTCCCGGAGGGAGGCTCCTTTGAGGGGTCTCCGGAGACGAGTTGCATTTTCATCATCTGCAGAAGTTTCCAGAGTCATTTATTTATCATAAGCGCAACAGGATCCTAATCTTCTTTGATACGGCTAAACATCTAAAGCTATACAAGACCGGTGTTGATCTGGATAGCTACAGAAAAGGTACAGATTGCTATCTTTCATTCCGAGACTAATTAAAGTTAAACAAAATAAAATCAGAAGGTGGGAAATTGAAATCTAGAAAGCTTGGAAGAAGAAGGGGCGAAATTTGGACTTTGTAAATTTAAAGGACAGTGCTAAAAAGTGGAAAGGAATTTATTGTTTTGTCTACTTGAGGTTTTGGAAAAAAAGCCCCATCGTCATAGATTTGCAGCTCCCACAGCCAACACAGGAAATACGTCAAGTATTGTGAGATCCCTCTACCAGCGAAAACAGGATTTGGTGGCAAGCAAAGCAGGAAGTATCGGATGGAAAAGGGAAATCATTGAAGCAGCCAGCCTACTCTAGGACTATAGTATCATAGAAAAACATCGGCAGCCATTGCTAGGAAGCTAAAATTTAATAAAATTTTTAAAGTGTTCGGGACGTTAAAAATTGGTGGAGCTGACAGAGGTGACGATTATAAGGTAAATACTATTGGACATTACTGTTAATAACCATTTTGGAAGCCTCTAGAAGAAAAAGGAAAAAAAATTTAAAGTGAGGCAGAAAGTTGCGACCTCCATTTTGGAAAAAATAAAAACTTTAAAAATTAATATCTGAGCCCAGGAGGCTCTGAGGACAGCAAAATTAGGCTTATTGAAAAGAGCAAGCCTCACTCTTTTAAATCTGATAGTTGAAATTTAATTTGGTGAGGTCAAACTTTTCGGTGTTTTTACATGTCAGACCAGAAGCAAACCCGTGCAAGGACTCCTTCACTGGAGAAAATGCAGAACTAATTAGATGCAATGGAAGCCAGGATAATGAAAGCGATGAAGGAGATGATAACTGCTTCCAAAAAAGAAATTAGAAAAGATATTGAAGAGCTAAAAAAGGATAAAGAGGATCTCAGAAATGAGACTGTGGTGACATCAAAAAAAGTGCAAGAGGTGGAAGGGAGAGTGAAAGTACATGATTCCACCTTGTTAAAAATACAAGAAAAAGTGGCAATTCATGACTGCAAATTGATGGAGACCCAGATATGTCTGAGTGGAGTACCTGAGGATGAAGAAACTGATTTGAAAGAATATATCATAAAAAAAATTGCAGAATTTTGGGAGGAAGATCCTGAAGGGACTAGAAACATGTATGACTATATGTATAGAGTGAACTCACTATATGCCAAAAAAAAAAATCTACCAAGAGATGTAGTTATAAGATATATGACAAAAGAAATGGTGGGAAAAATCATGAATAAAAACTTTGAAAAGACATTGATAGTGGGAGGCAGCAGAGTAAGAATTATGAAGGAGTTGCCAAGACAAATGATAAATGACAGAAGAGCATAAAAGAAATTGACAGAAAAATTACGGGACAATGAAATGAGGTATAGATGGATAATACCTGAAGGTTTGAGCTTTGAGCTACAAGGAAAAAGGATTACAATTACAAGCATGCAGGAACTGCATGGACTTTATGAAGAACATAAAGAATTTGCACCATGATGGATTACAAATTATTATCTTGGAATGTAAATGGACTAAATTCACCACAAAAAAGAAAGGCAACGTTTCATTGGATTAAAAAGCAAAATTGTAATATAGTTTGTTTACAAGAAGTACATATCAAACAAAAGGATTACAAATTTTTATGGAATAAGCAATTGGGACTAGAATTTCATTCATTGGCTGAACAGAAGAAAAGGGGAGTGATTTTTTTATATTAAACAAGAATTGGACCTGAAATTAGTGTTTAAAGATAAAAATGGAAGATTTGTAGCGGTAGAAATAATATTAAATGCAAAAAACCCGTCGTTATTGGGACTGTATGCACCAAATGGAGCAAAGGATGCTTTTTTAAAAGACATTATACAACAATTTGATGAAGTGACATATGATCAAATTTTGATAATGGGGGACTTTAATGGAACAATTAAGAACACACTGGATAGGTCTGGGGAAAAAAATAATAAGGAAGGAAAATTGCCAGTGTTTTTTTGAATTGGTCAAACAAGAAAACTTGGAGGATATATGGAGGAAATTTAATTCTGAAGTGCGAGACTATACCTTTTTTCAGCAAGACATAAAACTTTTTCCAGAATTGACATGTTGTGGGGTACTAAAGATTTAGGCCTTATAACAAAGAAAATAGAGATTTTACCTAAAATAGGGACTGATCATAACCCAATAATGTGGATTACAAAATTGTCCAAAAAGTCGAAAAGATGGCAATTGAATAAAGATTTACTACAGAATAAAGAAATAGTGACATCTTTAGAAAATGAAACTAAAGCTTTCTTCCAAATAAACGATAAAGAAGATATAGAATTTCAGACAGTGTGGGATGCTTATAAAGCAGTAATGAGAGGAATATTGATTACATTGAATAATAAAGACAAGAGGGAAAAGAAAAACAGATGCTGGACATTCAAAATGAAATAAAGAAAAAAGAAGGGGAACTGAGAAAAAGGCCAGGGAAAAAGAAAATTATGAGGGAGATTACAATATTACAAACACAAATGAGACATTTGTTAAATAAAGAACTGGAATGGAATCTGAAAAGATTGCAGCAGAAATTTTTCGAGGGAGCAAATAAACCTGGAAAATATTTGGCCTGGCAACTGAAAAAAAAGAAAGAAAGTAAAATTATTAATAAAATTGTGGTGGATGGAAGAGAGGTGGTAGATCAAGAAGGAATAAAAAGAGAATTCTTTAAGTATTATGCCAAATTATTTAAGGGTGTTAAAATAAAGAAAGAAAAGATGTAGGAGTATTTACAAAAGATTAAAATAGCACCCTTAACAGAAAATATGGGAAAAGATTTGAATGATCCAATTGAAAAAATAGAAATTAAAGCAGCAATTAATGCAATGAAAAATGGAAAAGCACCTGGGCCAGATGGATATACAACTAAATTTTTTAAAACCTTCAAAGAGGAGTTAACACTGACACTTCAGAAATTGATGAACATGTTAAGAATAAAAGGGAAAATACCAAATACGTGGATTTCAAAGGAAGATAGAGATGTCACAAACGTAAAAAATTATAGACCAATCTCACCATTAAATAATGACTATAAAATATATACAAGAATCTTGGCAAAATGGCTTAAACAACATTTGACAAATTTTATAAAGGAAGATCAAGCGGGGTTTCTCCCCAAAAGGCAAATAAGAGACAATATTAGAACTGTTGTAAATATTGTAGAATATTATGAAAGACATCCAGAAAAGGAAGTAGCATTATTCTTTGCGGATGCAGAGAAAGCATTTGATAATTTAAATTGGGACTTTATGTTTGCAGTAATGGAGAAAATGGAATTTGGGGAAAACTTTATAAGGATGATAAAAGCAATATATACTGAACAACGTGCAAGGCTATGTATAAATGCAGCTCTTACAGAAGACATGATAATTAGCAAAGGTACAAGACAAGGCTGTCCGCTTTCCCCACTGTTCTTTATAATGACTCTTGAAATCTTACTGATGCAAATCCAAGAAGATAAAGAAATAGAAGGATTAAAAGTAAAAGGATTTATTTACACATTAGAGCATTTGCAGATATAATGTTTATAAATGAAAATCCCATACAAGTCACACCTTTGTTGTTAGCTAAAATACAAGAAAATGGGGAATTGGTGGGACTTTGTATTAATAAAGAAAAATCAAAACTTCTATGTAAAAATATGCAAGAAAATAAACAAAAGGAATTGCAGAGGCTAACGGGTTGTGAAGTTACCTCTAAGGTAAAATATTTGGGTGTGGAGATAACAGTGAAGAATATTGATTCATTCAAAAATAATTATGAGAAGCTATGGTGTAAAATGGATGAAGATATGTTAAAATGGAATAAACGTAATTTGTCATTGCTGGGCAGAATAACTGCAACTAAAATTAATATTCTACCAAGAATAATGTATTTGTTTCAAACTATCCCAATTGTGAAAGACAGTAAACTATTTAATAGATGGCAAAGAAAAATTTCAGAGTTTGTGTGGGCTGGGAAGAAACCAAGGATTAAAATGAAAATTTTAACAGATGCAAAAGAGAGAGGCGGATTCCAATTACCAGATTTAAAATTATATCACAAAGCAGTTTGTTTAGTGTGGATAAAAGAATGGATGATGCTGTTAAACAAAAAACTCTTAGCATTGGAAGGTCACGGAAATAAATTTGGCTGGCACGCTTATATGTATTATGGGGAAAAAAAGATGGATGTTTTTTTCTCTCACCATTATATAAGAAATAATTTGCTAAGTACATGGATGAAATATAAGAAATATGGAGATGAGAGAAAACCGTTATGGATAGTGCCAGCAGAAGTAATAAAAATAACTTCTGAGATGGGTGAAGAAAAGTGGTTGTCATATAATCAACTGTTAAAAATACAAAGTGGCAAAATAGAATTGAAAACTGCTGAAGAGCTGAATAATAAATATGATTGGTTCCAAATGCAACAAATAAAGAGCTTGGTGGATAATGATATTAAAACAGAAGGAATAAAAAAAGAGCAAACAGAAATGGAAAAAGTTCTGCTTGGAGACAATGAAAAATTAATTTCAAAACTATAGAAATTACTTTTAAAATGGTCTACGGAAGATGAAGTAGTGAAATCTCAAATGACCAAGTGGGCAATTAATGTAAAGAAAGAAATACAGATGGAAACTTGGGAATATCTGTGGAAGAACTCTATGAAGCCTTTGACGTGTCATAGTTTTAAAGAGAACTGTTTTAAAATGATGTATAGATGGTATATAGTAAAAGGGAACACAGGCTGTGGCAAAACAAATGCAAGACTGTGATCAGGCAGGCAAAAAGGGACTATGAGGAGCATATTGCAAAAAACATAAAGACCAACAATAAAAATTTCTTCAAATATATTAGAAGTAGGAAATCAGCCAGGGAGGCAGTGGGGCCCTTGGATGACCATGGGGTAAAAGGATTACTGAAGGAAGATAGGGAAATGGCTGAGAAGCTGAATGAATTTTTTACCTCCGTCTTCACTGTGGAAGATGAGAACTTTTTGCCCGCCCCAGAACCACTAATTTTGGAAGGGGTGTTGAAAGATTTGAGTCAGATTGAGGTGACAAAAGAGGAGGTCCTACAACTGATAGACAAATTAAAAACGAATAAGTCACCGGGTCCGGATGGCATACATCCAAGAGTTCTGAAAGAACTCAAAGTTGAACTTGTGGATCTTCTAACAAAAATCTGTAATCTTTCATTGAAATCTGCCTCCGTTCCTGAGAACTGGAAGGTAGCAAATGTCACCCCCATCTTTAAAAAGGGTTCCAGAGGTTTAACTTCAGCTGACTGAAGGCTGCCAACCTGAAACTTCCTCCAGGGGATACCGCCTCTCCTGGGTGTAGATTTAAAGTGAAGACGGAGATTGCAGCGTACAAGATGATGATCCATATGACATTCTGCACTGGGCATTACTCGGGTGTGTAAGACATCTCGAAGGTCTCTCTGGCGCACCAGAATGTAGTCAATAAGGTGCCAATGCTTGGACCGTGGGTGCATCCAGGTTGTCTTCAGACTGTTCTTCTGCTGAAAGATAGTGTTGGTGATGGTGAGCTGATGCTCCGCGCAGAATTCTAGCAGGAGGCGCCCGTTATCATTGCAGTTGCCAATGCCGTGTTTGCCAAGTACTCCTTTCCAGGCTTCCGAGTCTTTACCTACTCTGGCATTGAAGTCGCCAAGGATGATCACCTTGTCCTCTATAGGGGTCTTCTGTATGAGGTTGCGTAGATCAGCATAGAACTTGTTCTTTTCTGCAGGATCTGCTTGAAGGGTTGGGGCATACACACTGAAGAGTGTTGCATGCTGCTTGTTTTGAAGTGGGAGGCGCATGGACATGATGCGATCTGAGTGACCTGTTGGCAGGTTTTCGAGTTTAGAGGCAATGGAGTTCCTGACCATGAGGCCAACGCCAGAAAAGCGGCTCTCAGCCTTTGACTTACCCGACCAGTGGAGGGTATAGCCAGCACTGTGTTCTTTAAGACTACCTTCCTCAGGGAAACGGACCTCACTGAGAGCTGCTATGTTGATATTCAACCTGAGAAGTTCGTGGGCAACTAGAGCAGAGCGTCGTTCAGGGCAACCACTGTCTACTGTGTCAAGCATGGTTCTGATGTTCCAACACGCAAGCTTTAGTCTTTGCACACTTTGTGAGGCAGGTCCATGCCTTTTCTTTGTTGTTATTTTTCGACCGCAAGTAAGGATACCCGTTGACCGCAGCTAGCCAACTGGGGGGGGGGGAGGAGACGAGCTTTGTTTAGGCCACCTTTTCTAGGCCCCTCTCCATATGGAGCAAGAAGTGCTGTCCCTAAATAAGGCTGCTTGGTCGTTCAGGGTGCTGCCGAAAAATGCTTTCGTCTCCGGGTCAGCATCAGGCGACCAATACCCTGAACCGCCTACATGCAGGATCGGGACTGCGGCTTCCAGTGGCATCTTCCACCTGCCATTTCGCCCCTTGCCCATCGCTGCAGGACTTTGTAGGTTGTGGGTTGTGGATGTGGATATCCTTCAGGCCTGCGCAGAGGAATTTTTAGGTGAAGCGCAGTGTGCGCAGTACTGGCTCCACCCTTTCACCTTGGGGTCATCTGCCATGGCCCAGTAAGCCGGGACGCCGGCAGCGAGTCCTCCAGGTGGTAGGTGTTACATTAACCAGCTCTGTCTTCCCGGGCTTGATGTTAGAGTTTTCCTTCTCTCGGCTGGCGAGGTTGGTGAGCCCAGCCTGCCCATCCGGTTATACCGCCGGACATTCGGTCGCACCATGACGTGGCAAACTCTGTGAAAAACGGGGGGGACCAGCAAGAAGGTGTTGCCACGGATGCAGTAATGCAGGAGAGGCCATTGCAGTGACCATCTGCCAGGCATAGCCGGACAGTGACCACACAGCGTTCACTACACCGGGAAATGGGGTTGCCAAGTCCAATTCAAGAAATAGCTGGGGACTTCGGGGGTAGAGCCAGGAGACTTTGGAGGTGGAGCCAGGAGACATTGGGGCGGAGCCAGGAACAAGGGTGTGACAAGCATAATTGAATTCTAAGGGAGTTCTGGCCATCACATTTAAAGGGACAGCACATCTTTTTAAATGTCTTCCTTCCATAGGAAATATTGAAGGATAGGGGCACCTTCTTTTTGGGCTCATAGAATTGGACCCCCTGGTCCAATTGTTTTGAAACTTGGAGGGTACTTTGGGGAGAGGCACTAGATACTATACTGAAAATTCAGTGCCTCTACCTCAAAAAACAGCTCCCCCAGAGCCCCTGAAACCTCCAGATCAATTCCCCATTATACCCTATGAGAATCGATCTCCACATAGGGAATAATGAAGTGCTCAGCAGACGTTCTCCTCCCCCCCCCCGCCCCGCCCCCCATTTCTGGTGACTCTGAAGTGAGTCACGAGTTGCAGCCAGTACATGTCGAAAGCAAAAGCCTACTCACGAGTTGCAGCCAACTTCTTCAAAGTAACACAGACACCATCCCAAGAGGAAGCCTTTCTAAGCGGAGACTGGAGCCTCCGGAGGGGGTAAGTCACATGGTGGCTTTGGGGGTGGGGCTTCCCCCGGCGGCCAGCTGACTGGGGGCGGGAAGCAGCCTGGGAAAGCGGAAGAACCCCCGCTGGGACCTGGGGATTGGCAAGCCTACCGGGAAAGGAGAGGCGATGTATTGCGCATACACTTTCCCTGGGGGGGCAGGACACCCAGAGGGAGCCCACCCCCCACCCCCCCTTTTTGAGGTGTGGTGACCAGAATTGTACACAGTACTCCAAATGAGACCACACCATCGATTTATACAGGGGTATTATGATACTGGCTGATTTGTTTTCAATTCCCTTCCTAATCATTCCCAGCATGGTGTTGGCCTTTTTTATTGCAAACGCACACTGTCTTGACATTTTCAGTGAGTTATCTACCACGACCCCAAGATCTCTCTCTTGGTCAGTCTCTGCCAGTTCACACCCCATCAACTTGTATTGGTAGCTGGGATTCTTGGTCCCAATGTGCATTACTTTGCACTTGGCCACATTGAACTGCATCTGCCACATTGACGCCCACTCACCCAGCCTCAACAGATCCCTTTGGAGTGCCTCACAATCCTCTCTGGTTCTCACCACCCTGAACAATTTAGTGTCATCCGCAAACTTGGCCACTTCACTGCTCACTCGTAACTCTAAATCATTTATGAACAAGTTAAAGAGCATGGGACCCAGTACCGAGCCCTGCAGCACCCCACTGCTTACCGTCCTCCACTGCGAAGACTGCCCATTTATGTAATGTAATGTAAAATTTTATTTATATCCCGCCCTCCCCCGCCGGAGCAGGCTCACTGAAAATGTCAAGACAGTGTGCGTTTGCAATAAAAAAGGCCAACACCATTTATACTCACTCTCTGCTTCCTATTAATTAGCCAGTTTTTGATCCACAAGAGGACCTGTCCTTTTACTCCATGACTCTCAAGCTTTCTAAGGAGCCTTTGATGAGGAACTTTATCAAAAGCTTTCTGGAAGTCAAGGTAAACAACATCTATCGGGTCTCCTTTGTCCACATGTTTGTTCACTTCCTCAAATAACTGTAACAGGTTAGTGAGGCAAGATCTTCCCTTACAGAACCCACAATGACTCTAAAACGGGGAAATCTTTGGGTAATAACACCCCCCCATCATAGCCTTTGTGGCATGGTTACTTCCATAGTGATAAGTCCTCAAGTGACATGTGGATCCACCCCCCAGTGCAAATCTGCACTCCGCCATGGTCCTGCATCTGGCTGAAATCCCAAAGGCTTTGATGACCAACCCTTTCCTATTGGCAACTCTTTACCCAAAGTCTGCGGGGGGAGGGGGAGGCGTGGCGGGGGGGGGGTGCTGAATGCAACACCCCATAAAGCCCCGCTGCTGCTGCCCTTAGGGATGGATTTGTGCCCTGCTGCTACCTTGGAAAAAGAGAAGCGACCGTAGGGAGGGAAGGTGGCAGGCAGCGCCCTGAGGGGCGTTCTGAGGAGCTCTTCCTCACCGCAGCTGAACGGACCCTCACTTCCCAGAACTGGATGAAGAAGCCCAACGCAGCGTGTCCCAGAAGAAGCCAGGCAAACAGGCTTCGTGAAAGCTTCGGCTGGAATGCTGCCTCGGGCTAGTCTTTCAAATGGCTCGGGATCCCTGTCCTGGCCAAGGCGGCTGCCCTTCTGGCGCTCGCTCGCTCGCCCTTCCCAGCAGTCCCTGCCTCCCCCCACTTTGGCCAGGCGACTGTCTGTCCCCCAGCTTCAAGCGCCCAAGGCAATCCCGGCACCTTCTTTCCCGACACTGCTGCTCCTGCCCGCCCATTGATTCCCCTCCCCAGCAACAGAAGCCGCCCACCCGGCTGCCTGCCTGCCTGCCCGCCCACACCAGTTCGCCGCCGCGAGTTCACCTGCCCTCCCTCGAGTCAAGGCAGTCAGAAGAGCCAGTCCCGCCACTCGCGTGCAATCCCGTCACCTGCTGGCTCCTGTAGAAAGCGCCCGCTCCGCCGGGGGCTTCCCGAAGTGGCTCTGCTGCGGCCCCTGGTAGGAAGCGAGGGGGGTGGTGATGCGGCTGGAGCCGTCATCGCCTGCGGAGTGGCTGCGGGCGCCAAGGCAGCGAGCGCGGCCAGCAGCAACGGAGCACGGGACCAGCTGCCCATCGTGCCTTCCTTCACAGCAACACATACACACCAGAGTTGAAGAGCCCATGATCCTCTGGGGGCGGGGCTTCCCCCTCTGGCCAGCTGACTCGGCGGTGGCGCGGGAAGCAGTTCCCCCCACCCCCGCTTCCAGATTTTTGGAGAGCGGGGGAGGAGTCTGCAAATTCGGGGGTCCCCCGCCAGGGCGGGGCGGGGGGCCTGGGAAGCCTATCTGGGACATGCCTACCTCCGGGACTGCCTTTCTCCGTATAAGCCTCAAAGCATGCTCCGATCAAGTTCACAAAATCTCATGATCCCGCGGCCAAAAGACACTCAGTTGACCACTACCAGAGCAAGAGCCCTTGTATAGTTATAGGATGGGAGAGACTTGTCTTAGCAGTAGTCTGTGCGAAAAGGATCTAGGGGTCTTAGTGGATCATATGCTGAACATGAGTCAACAGTGTGATGCGGTGGCTAAAAAGGCAGATGCAATTTTGGGCTGTATCAACAGAAGTATAGTGTCCAGATCACGTGATGTGATGGTATCGCTTTACTCTGCTCTGGTAAGACCTCACCTGGAGTCTTGGGTTCAATTTTGGGCACCACATTTTAAGAAGGATATAGACAAGCTGGAACGGGTCCAGAGGAGGGCGATGAAGATGGTGAGGGGTCTGGAGACCAAGTCCTATGAGGAAAGGTTGAAGGAGCTGGGGATGTTTAGCCTGGAGAGGAGGCGGCTGAGAGGTGATACAATCACCATCTTCAAGTACATGAAGGGCTGTCATAGAGAGGATGGTGTGGACTTGTTTTCTGTGACCTCGGAAGGTAGGACCAGAACCAACGGGTTGAAATTAAATCAAAAGAGTTTCCGGCTCAACATTAGGAAGGACTTCCTGACCGTTAGAGCAGTTCCTTAGTGGAACAGGCTTCCTCGGGAGGTGGTTGGCTCTCCTTCCTTGGAGGTTTTTCAATAGAGGCTAGATGGCCATCTGACAGCAGTGAAGATCCTGTGAATTTGGGGTAGGTATTTGTGGGTTTCCTGCATTGTGCAGGGGATTAGACTAGATGACCCTGGAGATCCCTTCTAACTCTATGATTCTATGAGAGCCTTTTTGGTGGCAGCCCCTGCCCTGTGGAACGCCCTTCCCGAAAACATCAGGGCCCTGCGAGACTTGCCACAATTCCACAGGGCCTGCAAGACAGAACTGTTTAGGCTGGTGTTTAACATCTAGCGGGGAGACGACCACCATTCTGCCATCCCACAGCACTGGAAATTGAGCTCATCCCAATATAAATGGAGAGTGCTATACAACACCTAACATCATCATCGGTGATCCCTCTAAGCTGAGTTAGCGTGAGCCAGCTCACAGATTTTTAGCCTCCAGCTCACACATTTTTGTTTTAGCTCAGGAAGGACGACCCCAGAGCATGCTAATTTCTGCAGCAGCCCACAACTTTAATGCCAATAGCTCACAAAGTACAATTTTTGCTCACAAGACTCTGCACTGATCATCATTACCTGTAGTCCTCCATAAGAACTAACCACACCATCTTGGACTCTGGGGGTTAAACTGTAACTGAAGGGATTGCTTTTAAATTGTACAAAATTGTATGAAATGTTTTTAATGGCTTTATTGTGATTTTATTTTAGCACTATGTTTGAATTGTTGTTAGCTGCTGATTCATCGATGCCACGGATTTTCAGGTTGTTTTGACGTCAGGCGTTTTCAAGAAACGTTATTTTTTTCCCCCAAAAGAGATGTTTTGCTGAACTGAAGAGACTTACGGTAACTTCATCCTGCAAAGGAAGTACCAGGTTGAGCAAAGTTTCCGCGCTTTGAGAAACTTCTTTGATAGAATTGGTGAGGTCTTGTCGTTGGAGAGACGCTGGTTGAAAAAGCTGAGACATTTGCTCAATGAGAAAGAGTTTGGACTCCTCCTTCATATCGTGGAAGTCTCGCTTGGCAAGCGGGAGCGGTAGTTTCTATTCCTGCAGCTGAACAGCTGCCCATTTTAGATTTCACGTTGGCCTGAGGCGCAGATGAGGTCTCCCAGTGGGGAAAAAGCCCTCACAGAGGTTTCCTAGGTTTACTCATATCCATTCAGTTTCTAAACTATTTCTTCAGAATTATAGGTCATATGGACAATTTAGAGAGGTCAGAGAAAGGGGAAAGAATCGCGAGCCTCCGCGTGCTTCGCCCGCCACTGAGCGGCGATGCTCCACCGCCTCCTAGAATCTATTTCAAACATTAGGAGAGGAGGCCACATCGAACTGTCCACAGAGCGTCCGTTGGGCTCAGTTGGAGTTTTGTGGAAACCAGCCAACGCTCTTGATGTGAATGTGGCATTCTCTGCCTTCACTCATTCTCTGCCTGCCCTGGGCCTACTGTAAGTTCCAGGATATTTGGCTACATCAGGAATGTGTAGCCTAATACGCAAAGGAGCTCCTGCTAGAATCCCACCCCTGTACCTCATAGTATACCACTCCTACACATTTTGCATGCAGCTCCCTCAGGGGGAATCTAATGAAATCATAATAAAATAAAATATATTTAATGATTTTAAAAAATTGACAGAATGCAGAACCTTTTCACAGAGTATGTGCAGACTGTAGTTTGTAATAAGCTGTTATTGAAAAAAACCAAGCAACATTAACATACACTCTCTCTCGGCTTGGCTTCGCGAATGAAGATTTAAGAAGGGTGCAATAGTCCACGTCTGCTGCAGGCTCGCTGGTGGCTGACAAGACCAATGTGGGACAGGCAGGTCCGGCCACAGCGGCTGCAGGGAAAAGTCTGATTTAGGGTTGGTGCTGTAGCAGTGCGATTCTTCCTCAATCTCCTTTTGTCCTCAAGACCAGCTACGCGTGCGTTCTCAAAAGAAGAGACAGCCTGGTGGATGGTGTGCCTCCATGCTTTGCGATCTGAGGCTAGGTCAGACCACTGGTGATGGTTGATGCGACAGGTGCCAAGGGATTTCTTCAAGGAGTCCTTGTACCTCTTCTTTGGTGCCCCTCTATTTCGATGGCCAGTGGAGAGTTCGCCATACAGGGCAATCTTGGGAAGGCGGTGGTTTTCCATCCTAGAAATATGCCCTGCCCAGCGCAGCTGCGTCTTCAACAGCAGTGCCTCGATGCTGGTAACCTCCGCCCGCTTGAGAACTTCAGTGTTGATCACAAAGTCACTCCAGTGGATGTTGAGGATGGTGTGAAGGCAGCGCTGATGAAAGCGCTCGAGGAGTCGCAGGTGATGACGGTATAAAACCCACGATTCGGAGCCGTAGATGAGGGTTGTCATCACAACCGCTTTGTAAACATTGATCTTTGTGCCTTTTTTCAGATGCTTGTTGCTCCACACTCTTTTGTGCAGTCGGCCAAAGGCACGGTTTGCCTTTGCCAGCCTGTTGTCAATCTCCTTGTCGATCTTAGCATCTGAGGAGATGATGCACCCCAGGTAGCTGAACTGCTGGACTGTCTTCAGAACTGATTCACCCACAGTGATGCAGGGAGGGTGATAGTCTTCCTGGGGTGCAGGCTGGTGGAGAACTTCTGTCTTCTTCAGACTAACTTCTAGGCTGAATAGCTTGGCAGCCTCTGCAAAGCAGGACGTCATATGCTGCAGAGCTGATACCGAGTGGGAGACGAGTGCAGCATCATCAGCAAACAGTAGCTCTCGGATGAGTTGTCTTGGAGTGGGCCTTTGTCTTGGAGTGGGCCTTTGTCTTGGAGTGGGCCTTTAGTCGCCTCAGGTTGAACAGGCTGCCATCGGTGCGATAGCAGATGTAGACACCATCGTCATCATCTAGATCTACTGCGGCTCTTTGAAGCATCATGCTAAAGAAGATCGTAAAGAGAGTTGGCGCGAGAACGCAGCCTTGCTTTACACCTGTGCCTATTGGGAAGGTCTCCGAGAGGTCGTTGCAGTGTCTGACTTGGCCTCGCTGGTCTTCGTGTAGCTGGATGATCATGCTGAGGAACCTTGGGGGACATCCTAAACGTTCCAAGATTTGCCACAGGCCTTTCCTGCTAACGGTATCGATTACATATTTATAAAGAACTTCACAATTTAGATTGTCAATTGGGACTTTTTTTTTTCTTCACTGATTACCATATACCTACCACATATGGAGGGGGAGTTAAATGCTCTTTCCGTCTCAAAAACAATTAGTTATTTCACAATGAAAGAAAGTTGTACCTAACATTATTGCTGGAACAAGTGTAATTTCTACTATATAAAAAAGCCAGAATCTCCTGCATCGACAAAAATTGTTGCCATTTGGACTGAGCTCCAGCAGAGGGCAGTCTAACACATCTCATCATTCAAGGTGAGAGAAAAGTGTTTTTAGAAGACAGATCCAAAAGTTGGCCTGAAGCAGCAGAACAAAGTAGGAGTCAAGTTGCACCTTTAAAACCAAGTTTTATTCAGGATGTAAACTTCTGTATGCATGCATACTTCAGAAGAGGGGATAGGGTACAGTGGGCTGAAATGCAAGTAGTTGGTGGGTTAAGAGTGCAAACTGATACAAAGTTAGGATCAAACGGCGAAAGTGTAATAAACTGGAAGACCGTTTGGTCTTTATAGCAATAAAAGGCAAGGGTGGAAATGTAGCAGGAGCTCCTTTGCATATTAGGCCACACCCCCTGATGTAGCCAATCCTCCAAGAGCTTACCAAAAAGAGCCTTGTAAGCTCTTGGGGGATTGGCTACACCAGGGATGTGTGGCCTAATATGCAAAGGAGCTCCTGCTACAATCCCACCCCAATAGATGGTAAGAAAAGTTGTCTGTTAATTGCTCTTGCTGCATGTCTAGCTAAAACAAAAGGACATGTATTTCCTCGTGATGTTCTTGTCCACTTAATTTAGAAGAATTATTTACCAAAACAGACTAAGGGACCACAGAGTATGGAAAACAGCAGACAACAAGAAAACCACTATGTAAAACTTAACAGTATTTTCCACTTTCACAATGCCAGTAATATACTCTGATATACAGTTTCTCATAACCATACACTCTTAGTCAATGACTACTTCCATCTTTCAAAATTCTTACACTGTCAAGGTTCAAGGTACAGACCAGGGGTGGCCATACTGTGGCTCAGGAGCCACATGTGGCTCTTTCACACATATTGTGTGGCTTTCAAAGCTCCCCTCCCCTCCCCACCCCACCCCACCCCACCCCACCCCACCGGCCGACTTGGAAAAGGAATTTCTCTCTTTAAATAGTTTGCCAAGCCAGCTGGCGGCTTGGAGAATGCATTTAAAGCTTCTACCTCTCTCTTCCTCCTCCCTCCCCTCATCTATTTGCCTTCCTTCCCTACGTCTCAGATATCTGCTGTTCATGTCTTGTGGTTCTCAAACGTCTGCCATGTATTCTATGTGGCTCTTACGGTAAGCTAGTTTGGCCACCCCTGGTACAGACAAATATCGTTTCAAGGGCACACTCCCTCTGTTTGGAAAATATATCAAGTGTTCACTCCAGGAGTTGGCAAACCTAGAGCAGTCAGCTGACACATTAGAGTGCTACCTACCAGTCCATGATGTTAAATAAGTACATTTAAAGTGGAATCTCAAAGAGCCAGAGTGGCATAATAGTTGGAATGCTGGCCTAGAATTAGGGTTGCCAAGTCCAATTCAAGAAATGTCTGGGGACTTTGGGGATGGAGCCAGGAGACACTGGGGGTGAAGCCAAGAGCAAGGGTGTGGCAAGCACAATTGAACTCAAAAGGGAGTTCTGGCCATCACAATTAAAGGGACCGCACACTTTTTAAATGCCTTCCTTCCATAGGAACTCATGAAGGATAGGGGCACCTTCTTTTGGGGCTCATAGAATTGGACCCCTTGGTCCAATCTTTTTGAAACTTGGGGGGTACTTTGGGGGAAGTCACTGGATGCTATGCTGCAAATTTGGTGCCTCTACCTAAAAAAACAGCCCCCCCCCCAAGAGCCCCAGATACCCACAGATCAATTCTTCATTATTTCCTATGGGAAGAAGTCTCCCATAGGAAATAATGGAGTGCCCAGCAGACATTCCCCTCCCCCCGCTTTCTGATGACCCTGAAGGGGGGGAGGGCCTCCAAATCGGGGGATCCCCTGCCCCCACCTGGGGATTGGCAACCCTAGAATTTGAGGCATCTTGGTTCAGATCCCATGCCTGTCACGGATGTTGGGGCCACAAACTCTTTGCCCTGTTGTCATGAGGATATCATATTTGCATAGCAAATGTCAATGCCTTATTTGCATATCTGTGCATATATTTGCGTTTGTGTGTATATATATACAACACAAATGTACACACACACACTCCTTGACAAACTAAACTGTCGTTGCGTTGACGGTTTGCCATAGAGACCCCGGGAGACAGAACGGAGCCATATCACGGCTCCTTGAGAATCAGGTTCACTCATCCCGGAAGTTCAAGGGGCACGATGCCGCTCTAGCCTTTCTCTATGGCGATCGCAGACTAATACCGCTTCACCCGGCCAATACGGAGGCGCCCTATGATGACGTCCTGAGCGCGCCGCTCCACCTCCTAGGAACCTTACCCTACAGCTCTAGCCTCTCATCTCTATGGTCACCTCAAGCGACGCTTCGACACGTCGTTACGAACGCGCGTCTGCGTACGTCGAGACGTGCGTCCTTCCCGGCCAGCCCGCTTGCGCCTGCGCGTGCTCCGCCGGCCCTATCTCAGTCTCGCGCCGCTCATCGTTGACGTCAACGCGCCGCTCCGTGACGTTCTCTGACGCTAAGCGAATTCGGCTTCCCCCCCCCCCACTTTCTCCCACACGCGCATGCGCACGGCGACCCGGCGCGTGGCGGCAGGAGGAGGCGGGGCCCGTTTCCCCTCAGCTGACCGGCCGCCATTTTGTCAGCCGCTTCCCTGAGAGAAGCGCCGTGAGGGGAGGGGATTGGCGGGCGCCGCTTCCGCCGTGGGATGTGAGCCCTGCCCGGCGCTTTCCCTCCGCGGCGTCCCCTTTGCCTCCTCGCCGCGATGGCGCTGAAGATGGTGAAAGGCAGCATCGACCGCATGTTCGACAAGAACCTGCAAGACCTGGTGCGGGGCATCCGCAACCACAAGGAGGACGAGGTGGGTCCGGGGAGGGTGCTTCTGCTCCCACACGGCGCATGCAGGCAGCAAAGACCAGCAATCTTCGCTCTTAGGTGCAAGTGTGTGGTTTCTTCTAACTCTTACTTTGCAGTTCGTTTCCAGTGCAGTTGGTTTCCTGGTTCTTCACAAAGGTGTAGTCCGCCTCTGTCCCGTTTGGGAAAGGCGGGTTGCAAACAAAGCTAATAATATCCCCATCCACACGGTGCATGCAGGCAGCAAAGAGCTGGAATCTTGGCTCTTAGGTGCATGTGTGTGTGTGTGTGTGGTTTTTTCTAACTCTGCAGTTCGTTTCCAGTGCAGTTGGTTTCCTGGTTCTTCACAAAGGTGTAGTCCGCCTCTGTCCCGTTTGGGAAAGGCGGGTTGCAAACAAAGCTAATAATATCCCCATCCACACGGCTCATGCAGGCAGCAAAGAGCCGGAATCTTGGCTCTTAGGTGCAAGTGTGTGTGCGGTTTTTTCTAACTCTTACTTTGCAGTTCGTTTCCACTGCAGTTGGTTTCCTGGTTCTTCACAAAGGTGTAGTCCGCCTCTGTCCCGTTTGGGAAAGGCGGGTTGCAAACAAAGCTAATAATATCCCCATCCACACGGTGCATGCAGGCAGCAAAGAGCTGGAATCTTGGCTCTTAGGTGCATGTGTGTGTGTGGTTTTTTCTAACTCTGCAGTTCGTTTCCAGTGCAGTTGGTTTCCTGGTTCTTCACATAGGTGTAGTCCGCCTCAAGTCCCGTTTGGGAAAGGCGGGTTGCAGACAAAGCTAATAATATCCCCATCCACACGGCTCATGCAGGCAGCAAAGAGCCGGAATCTTGGCTCTTAGGTGCAAGTGTGTGTGCGGTTTTTTCTAACTCTTACTTTGCAGTTCGTTTCCACTGCAGTTGGTTTCCTGGTTCTTCACAAAGGTGTAGTCCGCCTCTGTCCCGTTTGGGAAAGGCGGGTTGCAAACAAAGCTAATAATATCCCCATCCACACGGTGCATGCAGGCAGCAAAGAGCTGGAATCTTGGCTCTTAGGTGCATGTGTGTGTGTGGTTTTTTCTAACTCTGCAGTTCGTTTCCAGTGCAGTTGGTTTCCTGGTTCTTCACATAGGTGTAGTCCGCCTCAAGTCCCGTTTGGGAAAGGCGGGTTGCAGACAAAGCTAATAATATCCCCATTCACACGGCGCATGCAGGCAGCAAAGACCAGCAATCTTGGCTCTTAGGTGCAAGTGTGTGCGGGTTTTTCTAACTCTTACTTTGCAGTTCGTTTCCAGTGCAGTTGGTTTCCTGGTTCTTCACAAAGGTGTAGTCCGCCTCTGTCCCGTTTGGGAAAGGCGGGTTGCAAACAAAGCTAATAATATCCCCATCCACACGGTGCATGCAGGCAGCAAAGAGCTGGAATCTTGGCTCTTAGGTGTAAGTGTGTCCATGTGTGTGTGTTTTTTTCTAACTCTTACTTTGCAGTTCGTTTCCAGTGCAGTTGGTTTCCTGGTTCTTCACATAGGTGTAGTCCGCCTCGAGTCCCGTTTGGGAAAGGCGGGTTGCAAACAAAGCTAATAATATCCCCATTCACAGTGCATGCAGGCAGCAAAGAGCTGGTATCTTGGCTCTTAGGTGCAAGTGTGTCCATGTGTGTGTGGTTTTTTCTAACTCTTACTTGGCAGTTCGTTTCCAGTGCAGTTGGTTTCCTGGTTCTTCACATAGGTGTAGTCCGCCTTGAGTCCCATTTGGGAAAGGCGGGTTGCAAACAAAGCTAATAATATCCCCATTCACACGGTGCATGGATGCAGCAAAGAGCTGGAATCTTGGCTCTTAGGTCATGTGTGTGTGGTTTCTTCTAACTCTTACTTTGCATTTCGTTTCCAGTGCAGTTGGTTTCCTGGTTCTTCACAAAGGTGTAGTCCGCCTCTGTCCCATTTGGGAAAGGCGGGTTGCAAACAAAGCTAATAATATCGCCATCCACACGGTGCATGCATGCAGCAAAGAGCTGGTATCTTGGCTCTTGGGTGCAAGTGTGTGTGGGTTTTTCTAACTCTTACTTTGCATTTCATTTCCAGTGCAGTTGGTTTCCTGGTTCTTCACATAGGTGTAGTCCGCCTTGAGTCCCGTTTGGGAAAGGCGGGTTGCAAACAAAGCTAATAATATCCCCATTCACACGGTGCATGCATGCAGCAATGAGCTGGTATCTTGGCTCTTAGGTGCAAGTGTGTGCGGTTTTTTCTAACTCTTACTTTGCAATTCATTTCCAGTGCAGTTGGTTTCCTGGTTCTTCACATAGGTGTAGTCTGCCTCGAGTCCCGTTTGGGAAAGGCGGGTTGCAAACAAAGCTAAAAACATCCCCATTTGTTTGGTGAGGTGGGGCAAGAAGTAATTTAAATGGATTCATAATAATAAGAACCTGCAGGACTTTGAGTGGGGCATCCGCAACCACAAGGAGGACGAGGTGGGTCAAGGGAGGGTGCTTCTGCTCCCACACGGTGCATGCATGCAGCAAAGACCAGCAATCTTGGCTCTTAGGTGCAAGTGTGTGTGGTTTTTTCTAACTCTTACTTTGCAATTCGTTTCCAGTGCAGTTGGTTTCCTGGTTCTTCACATAGGTGTAGTCCGCCTCGAGTCCCGTTTGGGAAAGGCAGGTTGCAAACAAAGCTAATAACATCCCTGTTTGTTTGGTGAGGTGGGGCAAGAAGTAATTTAAATGGCTTCATAATAATAAGAACCTGCAGGACTTTGAGTGGGGCATCCGCAACCACAAGGAGGACGAGGTGGGTCAAGGGAGGGTGCTTCTGCTCCCACGCGTTACAATGCATGCAGCAAAGAGATGCAAATATGTGCATGTGTGTGTTTTTCCTAAGTCTTACTTTGCAGTTCGTTTCTTGGTGGATGGCATGGTTCTTCACATAGGTGTAGTCCGCCTCGAGTACCATTTTGAGAAAGGCGGATTGCAAACAAAGCAAATAATATCCCCATCTGTGTGGAGAGGTGGGGCAAGAAGTAATTTAAATGGATGTATAATAATAAGAACCTGCAGGACTTTGAACGGGGCAGCCACAAGGAGGACGAGGTGGGTTACTGCATTCCAATGCTTCTGCTCCCACATGGTGCGTACATGCAGCAAAGACGAGGAATTTTGCCTTTTAGATGCAAGTGATTGTGTTTCCCCCCCAACTCTTACTTTGCAATTTGTTTCCTGGCTGATTGCATGGTTCTTCACATAGGTGTAGTCTGCCTTGAGTCCCATTTGGGAAAGGCGGGTTGCAAACAAAGCTAATAGTATTCCAGTTTGCTGGTGAGGTGGGGCAAGAAGTAATTTAAATGGATGCATAATAATAAGAACCTGCAGGACTTTGAGTGGGACATCCGCAACCACAAGGACGACGAGGTGTGTCAAGGTTGGGTCGTTGCATTTCGATGCTTCTGTTCCCACACGGTGCATGCATGCAGCAAAGAGCCAGAATCTTGGCTCTTAGATGCAAGTGTGTGTGTTTGTGTGTCCCCCCCCCCAAACTCTTACTTTGCACAATTCATTTCCTGGCTGATGGCATGGTTGTAGTCCGTCTCGAATCCCATTTGGGAAAGGCGGGTTGCAAACAAAGTGAATAATATTCCCATCTGCATGGAGAGGAGGGGCAAGGAGTAATTTAAATGGCTACATAAATAATCCTGTTTTAATAGCTCGTTGAAACGCCGTAAACGTTGGCTATTGGTGCCTGTCACATGTAGGAAATGGGTGGTATGAGTGAAGCCGCAAATAAAAATGTAATAGCCATAATAAGAGGTTTATTGAATTTCTAATAGCCGCTGGTGTTAATACCATTTGTTGGAGATTTGTGTATGATGGGGGAGGGGGCTAAAAGTATTTTAACTAACAACTTAGAATAGCATTTCTGTTTTGCTTTTCAATCTTTGACATGCTACTGCCGTTACCAATCCCTGACACGGCTACTGCTGTTAACACAATAAACGTTCTCAAATATCTGTGTGCATAAGCTTCAAATAAATGCTGATAGTTACAACTGCATTTCAGTTGGATGCTGGGATCCCAGAACCACTACAGAAATGCTTCTGGTGTTAACTATCTTATGCAAGAAGTATACTGATACTAATAGGTTTAATGACATGTTTATCACGAATTCAGAATCCCAAAATGTTTTTATAGTTCTTATAATTAACCGGGGCGCTAACAGAATTTCAGGTGTCTTTAAAACCGTGTGTAAGTGCAACTAAACTAAGCGTGTAGGTGATGTAGAAGCACGAGGCTGCCGGTATTAATTATAATAGCATTTATAAGGTGCCAGAGTCTGAAGGTGTACATAAATGCCGTTATAACGGTTAGTGGTTAGTATGACTGTATTGATTATAGCCTGAGAATGATACATAACATCACTACAAATAGCAGTTCTTAGGATTATACTTGGTATGCGTAACATTAAGTATAATAGTATTTATATGGCCTTCAACGCACTCCATAATATTTGGAAGACCATGAAGCTGGTACAGTTACTATCTGTGTCTGTCATTCTCATGTCCTAATCCAGGAGTGTCAAACTCATTTGTTATGAGGGCCTGATCTGACACAAATGAGACCTTGTTGAGCTGGGCCATGTGTGTCCATATTTAAGGTTAGGTAGCAGAGATGCAGACTTTATAAAGGACACGGACGAACACAAAGATTTGTGGTTTTTTATTTTAAACTTAAAAATAAGCTTAAAACGTTAGCACTTGTTGGTCTTAAAGGTGCTTTCTTTGTATCTCTCCCGTGGGATCCAGGGAACTGAGCAAAGGAAGCTCTGGCCCTTTCCTTCCTTCCCCAGGGGACCAGGAGGGGAGGAGCCTCAGCCAATAGAAGGATGAGAGGCTTGGCTCAGTAGTTCTGCTGTGCGATTGAGAGACAGAGTAAACCATGGCAACACAGTGTGAACAGAAGTCTAAAAGCAAACTGTGTCAGAAATACATAACGCTTATGATAAATTTACAAAAGTCTATATTATATTGTGCAAAAGCATCCAAAATTCATTCCAAAGATATAAATCACATAGAGAGCATAAAGTCCCAAACAAAAACACAGTTCCCAAGGATGACTCCGGAAAATTCCAAAGTCTATAAGGAGTACTACTACTCAGAAGTAAATTCCAAGCGGAGTCCTTCCACTGATGTCGCCTTCTGAAGGAGAAAGTCTTGCCTTCACACAATCACCAGCTTAAATTGCGTTCCGCTGCATTTGCAGCTTCTTCACAAGCCCGCTGACTAAGTCCTCAGACCGGCTTCTCTCAAACGCCCATATTATATATTTCATGTATTTCAAGCCGTCAATTGAAATAGATAATATGGGCATTTGGAACTGTGTTTTTGTTTGGGACTTTATGCTCTCTATGTGATTTATATCTTTGGAATGAATTTTGGATGCTTTTGCACAACATAAGCAAGCTATCTCTCCCCTATTTGTCCCCAAGGGAGGAGCCTCAGCCAATGGCGAAAGTAGTGGCTTTGCTTTGTAACTCCTGTGCAATTGAGCAAGCCTGGCAAAGCAAGCTGTGGTGCAGAAGGAAGCAAGGGAGAGGGAGAAGGACGCAGATGACAGCCAGTTGCTCAGGGGCCTGATAGGAGCCCTCTGGGGGTCTGATTCAGCCCCTGGGCCACATGTTTGACATCCCTAGTCTAAAGTTTAACTAATGAAAGGGAGACAAAGTTGAGGATCCACAGGGGAAGAAGTCTTGTTAGAGGTACCTAATGTTTGGGAAAGAGGCAGTTAGTATTAGAACAGTCACAGTATTATTGATTCAGGTGAGTAGCCATGATAGTTCGAGCAAAGTTTGTGTCCAGTTGACACTTTTAAGACCAGCAAAGTTTAATTCTAGGTATAAGCACGCACAGGAACGCTTATACCTGGAATTAAGTTTTGTTGGTCTTCAGGGTGCCACTGGACTCAATATTGTTATTGTATTTCATGTTATTGTAGTCCTTCCAGCAGCCCTGCAAATCAAGTGAGGGCTGTTGCGTTCCAGACTAAGGGACAGGAGACCAGTAGCCGGAGGTTCCTTGGGAACAGGATGGGGAAAAGCAGGGGTCGTTTTGTAGAAAAATAGGGGGTGGAGTTCATTAGCATAACTAATTAGCATATGCTGTCCCCCCCCCACTAGCCAAAAGCAACCCGACGCAAGAAAGGAGAACCCTGGGCGAATGAGGCCTGCTTGGGCTGGCTAGAGAAAAGGCCTTCTTTCTCTGCTTTCTCCATCCCATGTGTTTTCCCTTTACAAAAATTTTCCCCATGTTGACTTTTGAAGCAGAGATGAGTGCAGAGTCAACACATTCAACAAACAGTATGCAGAGAAGAGCCTTCATTAATGTGTGTGTTTGGGGTGGGAGGAATGCTCTGAAGTCAGGGAAATCGTGATTAAAATATATTCAAGCAGTGGATTTTTGACCTGCTGCTGCAAGAGCATGATCTGTTCTTGTGGCAACTGGAATAGAGAAGTAGAATACAAGTAAAACTGAATGATGCGCTTTCCCAGCTCCACCTTTTTTCTCAGCTCCACCCCCAGCAACCAGCCTAATGTGTTTCTTGAGCTCTGTCCCTACCTGATTTCCAAGGTCTGCCCGTAGCATTTGCAAAGCAAGGCTAGTTTGGAAGTTTAACAGCATACAAACTTTACACATCTGTTTTCATCCCTACCTGCTAGTTTAACTATCATTTAACTTACATATAAAGATAAGCATGTTTTTGGGTCATGCTTGTATATGGAATGGACGTTTTGTCTCCAGCTAAACCCAGCACAGTTTCAAATGAGTTTGGCCACTGTTGGGTTTCACAGGCAACTAGCACTTTCTACTCTGCACCATGCAAAGTAAATTTTGCAAATGTGATTGCTTGTTCCTGCTGGAGTACCACCTTTCTCATCCTCTTTGCTGACTTTTCCCATGCATAAAGATTGCAAATGAGGGTTGTCTGCTTCTCTAGACAGAGAAGGTTGTCCACCTCCTTTCTTGCTGCTGATCTGCTTTCTGATCTGGTTCCAGAAAGTGAAAGTGAAACTTTCCCAGCTTTGGAAAGTTCCTACTTGTTAGCATTCAGAGTTTACTCGAATTGAAGTTTTTATCCTGGTGTGATTTTTGGTGCGATTGCAAAACAGAGGTTGCTGCAGTTAATGTTGAAAGAAGCTGATATTAAATCTCTTACTTTGACAGATATTTTTGCAGTTGAGGCTTATGTAGTTGTGGAGTGGAACATTTCATTAAGCCTTGCATTAATGCAACATGACCTATTCATTTTTTAACTTGTGGTTATATTTGAATGGCAGTCAGGGAAATTGACAAACGTTGGTCAGGGAAACGAAAAATAAAGTTTTAGTGGCAACCCTGCAGTTGTATGAATAATTTGCATCTGTACAGGCTCTTTGAAATATTTGAATCTTTTCATGTACGTTATCCTCATCAGTTCTTAGAGGGTAGGTTTGTACCATTGTGCCGCCTTTGCAGATTCAGGTCTTGTCTTAAGAGCTCTTGATCACGGGCAACATCCTCTGGGATTCAGTGTCTGAGGCATCATGCTGAATATGCTTCTGAGCATCTAGAGCAGGAGTGGCCAAACTAAGACTCGGGAGCCACATGTGGCTCTTACATATTGTGTGGCTCTCAGAGCCCCCTCTGCTCTGTCCCAGCTTGGAGAAGGTATTTCTGTCTTAAAATCACTTCTCTAAGCCATGCCGGCTGGAGACTGCATTTAAAATTGCTTTCTTTCCACCTCTCCCCCATCTATTTTCCTTCCTTCCTTCCTTCCTTCCTTCCTTCCTTCCTTCCTTCCTTCCTTCCTTCCTTCCTTCCTTCCTTCCTTCCTTCCTTCCTTTTCTCAAACATCTGACATTCATGTCCTGCAGCTCTCAAACATCTGGCATTCATGTCCTGCAGCTCTCAAACATCTGGCATTTATTCTGTGTGGCTCTTAAGAAATAAGTTTGGCCACCGCTGATCTGGAAAGTGCTATTAGTCATCTCACTTTGCTTGGCCTGTGCTTACCAGAGCCCTTTTCCATTCTTGAGAATGGTGGTGATATTTATTTATGTACAGTCTTGCCTTTCTCACTTGGGACTGATGGCGGAGTGCACAGCAGGTGGGGAGTATGCGCGCCCAGTGGCTTCTTCCTCTTTGTGGATACTGAAAGGTCTTCTTTTTAGCGTTCTGATGTGGTTCCATGCGCCCAGCTTGAATCCTTCAGCATTATCTCAGAATGGAGCACTCTGCATATTCTCACAGTCACCTTCACACTTTGGGTAAAGAAAGCAAAACCAGATGCTGAAGCGGAGATGATATCTTCTTTTGAGAAGGTAGTTTTGTCACCTCCATAGGGCTGGCCTCCTGAAGCAGGGACCCCACCGCCTGTTCTTCCAGTGTTTTCTTTTCAGTATTAGAACCTCAGGGCAGGGATGCTGGTGAATGCTTCTGTGCTTGCTTGGTCTGAGACAGGGGTGTTCAAACTGCAGCTCAGGAGCCCCGTGAGGCTCTTTCACACTTATTGTGTGGCTCTCAAAGCCTCCCCCCCCCCCAGTCAGCTGACTTCGAAAAGGCATTTATCTCTTTAAATCACTTCTCTAAGCCAGTGGGTGGCTTGGAAAATGCATTTAAAGTTAAAGTAGCTTTCTTTCCACTTTTCTCTCCCCCCCCCAATCTATTTGCTTGCCTTCTGTTGGGGGAATTATTGATAATGATAATGATATTGGCTTTATATCCCGCCCTCCACTCCGAAGAGTCTCAGAGCGGCTCACAATCTCCTTTATCTCCCTCCCCCACAACAGACACCCTGTGAGGTGGGTGGGGCTGGAGAGGGCTCTCACAGCAGCTGCCCTTTCAAGGACAACCTCTGCCAGAGCTATGGCTGACCCAAGGCCATGCTAGCAGGTGCAAGCGGAGGAGTGGGGAATCAAACCCGGTTCTCCCAGATAAGAGTCCGCACACTTAACCACTACACCAAACTGGCTCTCCTGGCTACTTATTTTGTACCTCCAACAGCACAAACCAAAAACCAGGCCACCCAAACAACCTGCAGTTATCAGAAACTCATACAGATGAATGAATAATCTCTTATTACACTTAAGTTACATTCCATACTGAAGGCTTAAAATAAATGGATAGAAAAGCAGGTGTGACAAACTTAGTACATTTAAGAAAACAGTTACACAGCTAGAATTTAGTCAAGCATAAAGCGTAGTTCTATAATAAAGCAAAGAGCATAATGAGGAGCTAGGCATGTTTAGCCTGGAGAGGAGGCAGCTAAGAGGTGATGGGATCACCATCTTCTAGTCCTTGAAGGGCTGTCACATAGGGCAGGGGTGGCCACCGGTAGCGCTCCAGATGTTTTTTTTTTGCCTACAACTCCCATCAGCCCCAGTCAGCATGGCAAATGGCTGGGACTGATGGGAGTTGTAGGCAAAAACGCATCTGGAGAGCTACCACCCCTGACATAGAGGAGGGTGTGGAATTGTTTTCTGTGGCTCCGGGAGGTAGGATCAGAACCAAGGGGTTGAAATTAAATCAAAAGAGCTTCCGGCTCAACATTAGGAAGAACTTCCTGACCGTTAGAGCGGTTCCTCAGTGGAACAGGCTTCCTCGGGAGGTGGTGGGCTCTCCTTTCTTGGAGATTTTTAAACAGAGGCTGGATGGCCATCTGACAGCAATGGAGATCCTGTGAATTTAGGGGGAGGCGTTTGTGAGTTTCCTGCATTGTGCAGGGGGTTAGACTAGATGACCCTGGAGGTCCCTTCCGGCTCTATGATTTTAAGTTCCAAGTCTCTAGTAGAGGCATGCTGTATATTTTAAGTTTGAACATTTACACTTTTTTTGAGCAGTTACACTATGAGGCCTCAAACGGGAGATGACGTAAAATCAGCAAAGGCTGTTAATTCTCTTGGGCTGTCCAGCAGAGATCTATTGAGTGTGTATTAGCCTTCTGATAACTACAGGTTGTTTTGGTTTTGGGTTTATGCTGCTGAGGGGGTACAGAATAAATTCCCACCACACCTCCCAGTCTGCCTTCCTGTCTTGTGGCTCTCAAATGCCCAGCGTTCATGTCTTGCAGCTCTCAAACATCTGATGTTTGTTCTATGTGGCTCTTACATTAAGCAAGCTTGGCCACCTCTGGTAGGTTTCGTTTAGGAAGACGCTTTCTCTTCCCTTTAATGAAGATCACTCCCTCCAGAAGTGGGTCATGTTGTATTTGGGAGGTTAAATCTCCGCTGGTGCTTGCCATTGTTAAAACTCAAACAAGGGATTGCTTTGTTGCGACGAGGAAGATGGTTCTTTATCTTCCTCTTTGCAATCAAACTTTGAATGCCTGCCAAAGAAAGAAGGGAAAAAGCAAACAAACATAAGCTTTTGTATTGTAGCCCCACAGAGGAACTTCTGAAATGTGGTCAGGAGTAGATGGGAGGGAATAAAGAAGTTGCTAGAAACCATGGAGTGGGGGAGGGAGGAACTGTAATTTTGTCATCTGGTTTAACTTTTTTGGGGGGGGGGAAGCATGTGTTCTATTACAAATTGTGACAAAATTGTGTTGGTTTGGGGACACAGCTATAAACAGAAATGAATTCATATTGTAGTGCTTGAATTCTGCAGCCTGGAAACTCTGTTTACTGGTAAATTTTAAATGTTTCTGAGCTTGTCAGTATACCTGATATAATCTGTTGTATTATTAACTAGCTGAATGAGAGGACTGGAGGCAGCGGGATAATTAGCCGGTTAAGAATACTGAGTTTTCTCTCCTTAGTTTCTCTTGATCACCCTGAGGCTGATTTGATGCATCCAGAAGTTTTGTATATCTTTGAAAGTCCTGCTGTGAGCTACTCCTTTGGGCCACTGTGTGACTCTGTCCTTATTTGCCACAATAACATGACTGTTGTATGGTAGCACCTTAATGCAAGGCAGTTGGTGATAACACAGCTACACCAAGCATCTTTTCTTGACATTGAGATTGTGCGTCCTGCTGCCCTCTGGCATGACATCCTTCTTTGGTTATGTGCTGGTAGTTCACTTATAGAAGAGGATGATATTGGATTTATATCCCGCCCTCCTCTCCAAATGTCAAAGTCTCAGTGTGGCTCACAATCTCCTTTACCATCCTTCCCCACAACAGAGTCTCAGAGCAGCTCACAATCTCCTTTACCATCCTTCCCCACAACAGACAGAGTCTCAGAGCAGCTCACAATCTCCTTTACCATCCTTCCCCACAACAGACAGAGTCTCAGAGCAGCTCACAATCTCCTTTACCATCCTTCCCCACAACAGACAGAGTCTCAGAGCAGCTCACAATCTCCTTTGTCTTCCTTCCCCACAACAGACACCCTTGAAAGGGCAGCTTCTGGGAGAGCTCTCTCAGCCCCACCTGCCTCACATGGTGTCTGTTGTGGGGGAGCAAGGGAAAGGAGATTGTAGGCCACTCTGAGACTCTGTCCTTGAAAGGGCAGCTTCTGGGAGAGCTCTCTCAGCCCCGCCTGCCTCACATGGTGTCTGTTGTGGGGGAGCAAGGGAAAGGAGATTGTAGGCCACTCTGAGATTCTGTTCTTGAAAGGGCAGCTTCTGGGAGAGCTCTCTCAGCCCCGTCTGCCTCACATGGTGTCTGTTGTGGGGGAGCAAGGGAAAGGAGATTGTAGGCCGCTCTGAGACTCCATCCTTGAAAGGGCAGCTTCTGGGAGAGCTCTCTCAGCCCCACCTGCCTGTCAGCTTGTGTTCAATGGCTTCCTATCGATACTAACCATATTGCCTATACTGTTTGTTTGTTCAGGACTAACCTCCTTGCCCCTTAGTAGAATGCAAGGTATGTCAGAGGGAGGCCGAGGAAGGGAGGGGAGCCTTGGGCGCCAGGGGCAATAAACGGCTGGCAGAACAGAGAGAGAGACACCGTGCCGTTTCCCAGGCCCCGCAAGGCGGAAGGGGGAGTGTGGATGGCTCAGGAAAGATAGATAACAGGCGTGTGAATCAAACACCTCAGAGAGAAAGCAACTTTTGTTTTAAGAATGATTTAAAGGGGCCTGCCTTTGATGTACCCCCATATATGCCAGTACCCATCCAATGTATGTTATCACTTTCAAAGGTCTTCTCCAGTAGAAACATTGTATATCCAATAAAGAAACTTATTTCTGAAGAAAGAGTTCTCTTATTCTGGAATCTCAATGAACACTACGCTGACACTGCCTCACAGGGTGTCTTTTGTGGGACAGGAAGGGAAAGGAGATTGTAGGCCACTCTGAGATTCAGAGTATAAGACAGGATATAAATTCAATATCATCATCTTCTTTGTGCGCCTCTCAAAGTCCTAACTAGCTCAGCCAGGGGCAGCCAGTGACCATGCTGACTGGCTCACCCCTCTCCGTCCTTAGTCAAGCTTTGCTAATACTTCCAGATTTCATACCATCCCCACAAGGCTTAATAGGTAGACTTAACATGACTTGCTGTAACTGTCTTTAAGTCTGAAGCTCGGTGTCGTGACAGCCAGCTCTGGGGATGATGAGCTGTTCTTTCGTGATTGGCCTTCAGGGGTCTGGGCGTAATTTGCCCTGGTGATGTCATCCCTGATATTTGGCTCCTTTTATCATGGACCTTGAGATAACGGCTGTAGGATTCCCTGTACAAACACACAGACTTGCTTTGCTTTTTTTTTTTAATATAAACCAAATATCAGTTTATATAAACACATACAAAGCAATTGAAGGTGTTAACTACAAAACATGGGAATTCAAAGTTGAGTTGATAAAATCTCCTGTCATGCTTTTTCAACTTTGCCTTTTCATATCAATTCTTTTGTCACCAGGCATATAATTTATTCCTTTGTCAGTAGTTTCTTGTTTGGTGTAGAGAGCCAGTTTGGTGTAGTGGTCGAGTGTGTGGACTTCTATCTGGGAGAACCGGGTTTGACTCCCCCCTCCTCCACTTGCAGCTCCTGGAATGGCATTGGGTCAGCCATAGCTCTGGCAGAGGTTGTCCTTGAAAGGGCAGCTGCTGTGAGAGCCCTTTCCAGCCCCACCCACCACACAGGGTGTCTGTTGTGGGGGAGGAAGGGAAAGGAGATTGTAGGCCCCTCTGAGACTCTTGTCCTTGAAAGGGCAGCTTCTGGGAGAGCTCTCTCAGCCCCACCCATCTCACAGGGTGTCTGTTGTGGAGGAGGAAGGGAAAGGAGATTGTAGGCCGCTCTGAGACTCTGTCCTTGAAAGGGTAGCTGCTGTGAGAGCCCTCTCAGCCCCACCCATCTCACAGGGTGTCTGTTGTGGAGGAGGAAGGGAAAGGAGATTGCAGGCTGCTCTGAGCCTCTGTCCTTGAAAGGGCAGCTTCTGGGAGAGCTCTCTCAGCCCCACCCGCCTCACAGGGTGTCTGTTGTGGAGGAGGAAGGGAAAGGAGATTGTAGGCCGCTCTGAGACTCTGTCCTTGAAAGGGTAGCTGCTGTGAGAGCCCTCTCAGCCCCACCCATCTCACAGGGTGTCTGTTGTGGAGGAGGAAGGGAAAGGAGATTGCAGGCTGCTCTGAGCCTCTGTCCTTGAAAGGGCAGCTTCTGGGAGAGCTCTCTCAGCCCCACCCGCCTCACAGGGTGTCTGTTGTGGAGGAGGAAGGGAAAGGAGATTGTAGGCCGCTCTGAGACTCTGTCCTTGAAAGGGTAGCTGCTGTGAAAGCCCTCTCAGCCCCACCCACCTCACATGGTGTCTGTTGTGGGGGAAGACGATATAGGAGATTGTAAGCCGCTCCGTGTCTCTGAATCAGAGAGAAGGGTGGGGTATAAATCTTCAATCTTCTTTTTGCCTGGCCTTCCCCTTCAATAAATCCATTAAGATGTCTAGTTCAGCTCTCTCCAGTGTCTTGGCTAGTAAATCTTCTCAGACCTGCTTAGCTTCAGCAAGGATAGGGTGCATCTCAGCCGTGTCCTGGGCCCTGCTTCTTTCCTCTTTAAGAAGACGACGACGACATTGGATTTATATTCCACCCTCCGCTCAAGAGTCTCAGACCGGCTCACAATCTCTTTTACCTTCCTCCCCCACAACAGACACCCTGTGAGGTGGGTGGGGCTAAGAGGAGCTATGGCTGACCCAAGACCATTCCAGCAAGTGCAGGTGGAGGAGTGGGGAATCAAACCTGGTTCTCCCAGATACGTCCGCACACTTAACCACTACACCAAACTGGCTCTCTTTAAAAACCAGTTCTTGGCTAGTTCCTGGGTGGGCTGAGGAGGATTGCTTTTTGACAGCACGATTATAGCAATGGTTTGTTGTGTTTGCTTGTGATGTATATAAATATTGTTCATGTTATGCAGCTTGAGCCCTGTTTTGTTGTGGGCGAGCAGGATGCAAATAGACACATACCCAGACTAAAGGACTTGCAACCATTGCATATTTAAATGGGAAAAAACAATCTCTCCTGAGACATTTCTCTGGCACCAAATTAGGCGCCTTTAATTCGGTGTGTGAAAAATTGCACCTGGCTTTCAGCAGCTTCACATGAACAGAGCAAAGTGAGATTTTTTTCTCCCCCCCCCTCCCCTTCCGGGGAGAAATCAAAATACTTGGGAAGGGAGAGGCAGAATATTTGCTCTTGTTGATGAGCTGTGCTGGCCAGAGCCTCAACCTTTCTGCCCTGTTCGCCTCTTCTCTTTCCCGTCTGCTTTCTCTGTTCGATGTAATTGCAGGTACACACACGCACACATACCCCGGCGGATAAGCCATAAAAAAAAGAAGTCGTCTTACATTCTCACCCAATTTACAGCTATGCCCAATAATATTTTTTGTACATTTGGGGTTATCTTTCTTTTGAGTACAGAGAGTATTTTTTGCCCCCCCCCTCTCCCCACAAGTAACAAGGCTGTAAAAGGGTGGCTGCATGAACTGTGATAACCCTTCCCGGAATTCATACCTGCTGATATGCAGAGATTCTTTTACAACAGGGGTGGCCAAACTGCAGCTCGGGAGCCACATGTGGCTCTTTCACACATATTGTGAGGCTCTCAAAGCCCCCCACCCCACCCCATCGGCCATCTCGGAGAAGCAGAAGGTCCCAGGTTCAATCCCCGGCATCTCCAGCTTAAAAAGGGTCCATGCAAATAGCTGTGAAAAACCTCAGCTTGAGACCCCAGAGAGCCACTGCCAGTCTGGGTAGACAATGCTGACTTTGATGGACCAAGGACCTGATTCAGAGTGAGGCAGCTTCATATGTTTTAGGGGAGGGACAGTGGCTCAGTGGTAGAGCATCTGCTTGGTGAGCAGAAGGATCCAGGTTCAATCCCTGGCATCTCCAACTAAAAAAGGATCCAGGCAAGTAGGCGTGAAAAACCTCAGCTTGAGACCCTGGAGAGCCGCTGCCAGTATGAGTAGACAATACTGACTTCGATGGACCCAGGACTGTCTGATTCAGTAAAAAGCAGCCATATATGTTCATATGAGTGGAAAAATGCTCCAGATGCAAACATAGGCAATTGGCAATATTAGATGTTTCCTTTAAAGCATACAGTAAGAGCCCCATGGTGCAGAGTGTTAACGCTGCAGTCCTAAGCTCTGCTCACGACTTGAGTTCGATCCGCAGCGGTAGCTGGGTTTTCAGGTAGCCGGCTCAAGGTTGACTCAGCCTTCCATCCTTCCAAGGTCGGTCAAATGAGTCCCCAGCTTGCTGGGAGGAAAGCGTAGAGGACTGGGGAAGGCAATGGCAAAATACCCTGTAAAAAGTCTGCCATAACGTGAAAGCAACGTCACCCCAGAGTCGGAAACGACTGGTGCTCGCACAGGGGACCTTTCCTTTCCTTAAAGCATTCAAGAGGTTGTTATTCAGATATCTTAGATGCAAAATTAGCTTTTGTTTCAGATTGGAAATAATTTTTCTTGGAGGAACAGAACTGATATGGACTGTTCTGATATGCGAAAGGGGCAGGGGCAAATCTGTCTCGACAAAACGTTCAGCCTCACGCCAAAGTGTGTTTTCAGGCACGCTCTATTTAGGTGTGTGTTTTGTGTGTTACCAGAGGCATTTTTGTGTTGTTGCAGCTTTTCTAGCCCCAAGATACACTGTGGTTTGATTTTGAATAGAATAAAAAGGTAAAGGTGTGCATGGTGTGCAAGCACCAATTGTTTCCGGCTCTGGGGTGACATTGCATCACGATGTTTTCATGGCAGACTTTTTACGGAGTGGTTTGCCATTGCCTTCCCCAGTCCTCTACCCTTTCCCCCCCCAGCAAGCTGGGGACTCCTTTGACTGACCTTGGAAGGATGGAAGGCTGGGTCAACCTGGAGCCGGCTACCTGAACCCAACTTCTGCCGGGATCGAACTCAGCTCATGAGCAGAGAACTTGGACCGCAGTACTGCAGCTTTACCACTTTGCGCCACGGGGCTGCTTTTTGAGTAGAGTGTACCCTCCAGAATATCACATATCCTCAGACTTTTTGTACTTTTCTCCTTTTGTGTCATGCTGGCCTTATTTTATTGCAAGCATTCATCTTTTTTTTTTTTTTTTGTCTTTGGTGCTCAAAGCCCTGAATGGATTGAATCAAGTTTATCATGGAAAGAGCCCGCTCCCTCGTGAAACCACCTCCTCCAGTTGGCCTCCATTCATATGGGGGCATGCAATGTAGTTTGGCTTATTTGTTAAAATATTTGTCTCTTGCTCTTTCTGCCAACTGTGATGACTCACAGCAAAGAGGGTTCAGCGGCTTTCCAAGAAGGCAACCGAGCAATTAAAGCCTTAAGCAAGCCAGATTTTAAAGATGGTTTCATCATTTACCTTCTTCAAGTCTTCAGCACACAGCTCTGTGCAAACTTTAGATCAGGGGTGTTAAACATGCAGCACGGGGGCCAAATCCGGCCCCCGAGCAACTGGTTGTCATCTGCTTTCTTCTCCCTCTCTCTTGCTTCCTTCTGCATCACTGCTTGCTTTGCCAGGCTTGCTCAATCCACACAGGAGCTACAGAGCAAAGCCTCTATTTTCTCCATTGGCTTGGGGAGGGAGAGCTTTTTTCCCAGGCGCTCTCAATCACACAGCAGAGCTACTGAGCCAAGCCTCTCTTTCTTCTACTGTGAGAATCGGCACTTTGAAATGTGCCTGGAAACAAACCTCTCCAAATGCTGAGCAGTTATCTTTAGAGGATGGATGGAACTAGAAATAGTCTGGGGCAGACTGAAATGGGAATTTGGGGTAGGTATTTGTGGGTTTCCTGCATTGTGCAGGGGGTTGGACTAGATGACCCCGGAGGTCCCTTCCAACTCTGTGATTCTGTGGTGTGTTCATAGCGGGATGGGCTGTCAGGTTGTTTAGGGCTTCAGCACTTTGGTCTGGATAACAAAATCTGCTTTAGGAGAGCCAGTTTGGTGTAGTGGTTAAGTGTGTGGAGTCTTATCTGGGAGAACTGGGTTTGATTCCCCATTCCTCCACTTGCAAGTGGTAGCATGGCCTTGGGTCAACCATAGCTCTGGCAGAGGTTGTCCTTGAAAGGGCAGCTGCTGTGAGAGCCCTCTCCAGCCCCACCCACCTCACAGGGTGTCTGTTGTGGGGGAGGAAGGGAAAGGAGATTGTGAGCTGCTCTGAGACTCTTCGGAGTGGAGGGCGGGATATAAATCCAATTTCTTCTTCTTCTTTCAATCCCCGGCCCCAAGGAGGCCAGGCTCATGGCAACTAGAGCCAGGGCCTTCTCTGTAGTGGCCCCATGATGGTGGAATGAATTGCCTGAAGAAGTCAGGGCCCTCCGAGAGCTCATCCAGTTCCACGGTCTGTAAGATGGCACTCTTCCGCCAGGCATTTGCAAACAAGATTGTCAGCCGCTACAGTCCTCAGGTAATGTCTGGACCGCCTTTCGCAAGCTACCCTGAAGCAGCAGCGGAAAGGAACACCTGAGATCTGTTAGCAGAGAACATAACTTTGAATTTAAGACCATAGCGTCAGAAGGTTAAAACTTTTATGTTTTAACTGGTTTTGTGGCTTTTATGTCTTTTATATGTTTTATACTCATGCATATGCATGAACGTGTAAGCTGCCCTGAGCCCGCCTCGGCGGGGAGGGTGGGATATAAATGGAATTAAATTAATTGATTGATAGATTAAATTAAATCTAGCCACCTTGATTTGGGATCTGGGACTGTATAGGTAACATCTGAAGCTGTTCCGGAATGGAAGCGCTTCTGGTTGGTGAGCTGCTCACTTCCATAACGACAGCAGCTTTTGTGGATCATGGCTCCTCTTAGGTTCTGTTCCTTCCTGTGTCAGTAGCTTCCTGCCCCTGTGTCAGTAGCTTCCCTGGGATACACGCCATGCCCCTTCCAAAAGAGGAGAAAAACTTTAACAGGCCTGCAGTGGATTTTCTTCTTCACCATCGTCTCCTAGAGCTCACTACCTGAGTTCAATCCCGGCGGAAGCTGGTCTCAGGTAGCCGACTCCAGGTTCACTCAGCCTTCCATCCTTCCGAGGTCGGTAAAATGAGTACCCAGCTTGCTGGGGGTGGGGGGGGAAGCGTAGATGACTGGGGAAGGCAATGGCAAACCACCCCGTAAAAAGTCTGTTGTGAAAACGTTGTGATGTGACGTCACCCCAGAGTCGGAAACGACTGGTGCTTTTACAGGGGGACTGCCTTTACCTTTAAAGTGCTTTGTAAGTAAAAATGTCACGGGGTCTCCGCTTTTTGTCCTACTTAAAGTTGGCCTTGAGTATCATCCTTTCTCAGTCAGAGACTTGTTTTTAACGACCTGTGCAGTTTGTTGGGAGAGGCTCTTTGAGTTGTTGCAGCCTTGGAAATAACACTTCCGTATGAAGTTGTTTGCAGTGTACTCATGGACGCCAAGGCCTGGCGAACCAGATACGTGTATGAAGGATTCCATGACATCTGTTTTCTGTTGCTGCAGTGTAGGCATCAAATATTTAACAGCAGGTACAATGTGTTGAGAGAGAGCCAGTGTTTTGTTCCAAAGAGTTCTTTTATAGCAGCCCACTCATCCCGTTCTTCAGGCAAGTCGAATATGTTTGCAGGTAGAGGCTTCCTACTGTGATGTTTCTTTGCGCTTGATGGACTTTTGCTTTTATATGTACCCCGCACAGAACGATATGCCTACTGACGCTGCCGCACGGGGGTGCAGATGTTCTCTGCTTCTTTTTGTGATGCCTCGTAGCTGTGAGAAGTTTCTGATTCTACCATGTTCATCTGCATTTGAATCAGAATGGAGTACACTAGTTTGATGAAGAGCTGTTCAACCCGGCTGTTTCTTCTTGGAAAGTGCAAGGGGTTAATATTCTGTTCCCAGAACGACTTTGCAGCCCCCTTTCAGCTTTTGTGAGTGTGAGTTTTCCTTTCCCCAAACAGAACTCAGGGCAGTAAAGTGTATGACTCCATCTTTGCCCCCTAAGGCAGGGGTGTCAAACATGTGGCCCGGGGGCTGAATCAGGCCCCCGGAGGGCTCGTATCAGGCACACAAGCAACTCACTGTCATTGCTTCCTTCTCCCTCTCTAGCTTCTTTCTGCATCACAACTTGCTTTGCCTGGCTTGCTCAATCACACAGGAGCTACAGAGCAGAGCTCCTCCCTTGGGGAGGAAGTGGGGGAAGGACAGCTAGTTTTGCCAGGCTCTCTCAGTTGCACAGCAGTGTCAAGCATCAGTATTTTGAATAACCAAGCTTTTCTTTTAATTCAAAGACTTGTTTTATTGATAATCCAATACTTGCTCCAAGGAACAATACCTTGGAAGTGATACATAGTTTCGCACAGCACGGAATCTTAAAGGCTACTTCAAAGGCACAATAGTAGATAGCTTCAAAAGCATAACATACAGATGTGAATTGCAGAGAAGGTTCAAAGGGTACTATCAACTATCCATTTGGTCACTACTACATCTAGTTCCCACACATTCTTGGCTTACTGATAAGACGTATGGATGGGAACTGGTGGGAGAGGCAAGCTACTTACAAAGACAAAGTTACTTGCCTATTCTGAATCCTTTAGAATTACTAGGTAAGGGGGGGGGGGAAGCTTTGAAGAGCAGTCTTATGCAGAAAGGAGTAGAGGGGGGGTGGGAAAGAGAGTTCGATAATACATATCGATTCAATAACCAGAAATATAATGCTTGACAAGCAGAGCTACTGAGCTAAACCTCTCTTCCTAAACTGGAGAGCCAGTTTGGTGTCGTGGTTAAGTGCGCGGACTCTTATCTGGGAGGACCGGGTTTGATTCCCCCCTCCTCCACTTTCACCTGCTAGCATGGCCTTGGGTCAGCCATAGCTCTGGCAGAGGTTGTCCTTGAAAGGGCAGCTGCAGTGAGAGCCCTCTCCAGCCCCACCCACCTCACAGGGTGTCTGTTGTGGGGGAGGAAGGAAAAGGAGATTGTGAGCCACTCTGTGACTCTTCGGTGTGGAGGGCGGGATATAAATCCAATATTATCTTATTATTATTCTTCCTTCTGTTGGCTGAGGCTCAACAAGCCAGTGAGGTGGATTTGACTGAGTGTATGTGTTTGCCTGTATTCTTTATAAAGCTTATATCTCCCCTCCCTGGCATTACATTTTATGACGTACATAGCCCAGCCCGACAAGGTGAAGATCTGGCCCTCGTAACAAATGAGTTCAACTCCCCTGCTCTAAGGTGTATAGACTGAGAGGCTGAACCAGGGTCACCTGGCTCCGTGGCCAAGCAGATCATAGAATCATGGAAGCGAGGGACCTCCTGGGTCATCTAGTCCAACCCCCTGCCCATTGCAGTCTTTTTGACGGCAGATATGCCCATCTGTTCCCGCCGCCGTGTTGCCTCTGCCAGTTTGAAAAACAGTGAGTTGCACGACTTGTGACTATGACTTTATCCTGGAAGGGCCAGAGCGGAACTAGCGTTTGGACGAAGAATAGAGAGACCTGCGTTTAAATCCCCACTCTGTCAGAACTTGAAGGGGGCGCCGGGGGTGTTCATGAACTTTATAAACGAAGTGCTGAGAGAATACTTGTACAAGGGGGTGGTGGTGTACCTGGATGACATCATTATTTACTTGAAAGACTTAGAATCGCACGTACCCCTGGTCAGGAAAGTACTGACAACCTTGTACTTTCCCTGAACACAGTTCTCAATAAACGTCTTATACTTCTGCAACAAAGTAATGAGTTTCGTTTGAAGTTCTTCAAGTTCTGACACACTCAGCCTTGAAACTCAGCGGGTGAATGTGAGCTGCTCAGCCGCTTTCAGCCTGCCCTACCACATTCTGCCACAGTTCTACTTTGGGCGTTACTGGATTACTCAATCGCTCCCAAATTCAGAGAAATGACAGAATTAGCTTCTTGGAGGAAGCTCCCCAATGCCAGCTTTCAAGCAGGACTTGAATTCAGTAGGAGCTCACAAGAGCACAGCTCCTGAACCTCCAGCCATGGTCTGCATGCAGTGGGGAGTTCTCTCCTCACTGCACACAGGTCCCAGGGCATATGAGATATGCTACTGAGCATAATAGAGGTTTACAAGATTATGCACGGGGTAGAGAAGGCAGAGAAAGAAGTCCTTTTCTCCCTTTCTCACAATACGAGAGCTTGTAGGTGCTCAATAAAACTGCTGAGCGGTTGGGCTAGAACTGATAAACGGAAGTACTTTTTCACCCAAAGGGTGACTAACACGTGGAATTCACTGCCACAGGAGGTGGCAGCGGCTGCCAGCATAGCCAGCTTCA
>NC_083224.1:195917228-195956024 GCF_032191835.1 Heteronotia binoei | reverse complement strand
ACTGGCAGCCAGGGTCTCAAGCTGAGGTTGCCTGGACCCTTTTTTGGAGATGCCGGGGATTGAACCTGGGACCTTCTGCTTCCCAAGCAGATGCTCTGCCACTGAGCCACCATCCCTCCATCTCCATCACCTACTGCCTGGACCCTTTTTAGTGGGAGATGCCGGGGATTGAACCTGGGACCTTCTGCTTCCCAAGCAGATGCTCTGCCACTGAGCCACCATCCCTCCATCTCCATCACCTACTGCCTGGACCCTTTTTAGTGGGAGATGCCGGGGATTGAACCTGGGATCTTCTGCTCACCAAGCAGATGCTCTACCACTGAGCCACCATCCCTCCATCTCCATCACCTACTGCTTGGACCCTTTTGAGTTGGAGATGCCGGGGATTGAACCTGGGACCTTCTGCTTGCCAAGCAGATGCTCTGCCACTGAGCCACCGTCCCTCCATCTCCATCACCTGGGCCCTTTTGAGTTGGAGATGCCGGGGATTGAACCTGGGACCTCCTGCTTCCCAAGCAGATGCTCTACCACTGAGCCACTGTCCCTCCATCTCCATCACCTACTGCCTGGGCCCTTTTGAGTTGGAGATGCCGGGGATTGAACCTGGGACCTTCTGCTTACCAAGCATATGCTCTACCACTGAGCCACCGTCCTTCCCCGAAAGTCGCAGGGCCTGTGAGACGAAGCTCTCACACTAGGCTTTTAATTAATCCAGCGGGCGTTCTTGAAAGTCATCGCTTCCCCCAGCATTTCACGATTATGGTGTTAGGTTATTCTGTTAGCCCTCAGCCGCATGCTGTTTACTGCCTGTGTCTGTAAGATTGTTTACTGTGCTGCTCCTGTTTTGTAATGTGTGTTTTTATGGTAATATTTTAACGGTCGTTTTATTGTTGTAAGCCTCCCTGAGCCCGCTTGCGGGATAGGGTGGGATATAAATATAAAAATTAAATTAAATTGTGTGCCTCTCGTCGTCAGACAACAATTAACCTTCCCTTCTGTCTCTTCTCCCTCCACCAGATGTCTCACACCAAGCCTTACATCAGGAAGAAGGCAGTGTTAATCATGTACAAAGTGTTCCTGAAATACCCTGAATCCCTTCGGCCTGCATTCCCTCGCCTTAAGGAGAAACTGGAAGACCCCGATCCTGGTTAGTGCACTGAAACAAGCCAGAAAGTTTTGCTTTGAATGGGAAAGGGGATATCTTTATAGTAGTTAAATCGGTGAGGGACAAATCTCAAAAAGTAAAATGGAGTCAGAACCAGTTGGGGGTAGAGTGTGGGAGAAGAAGGGGGGAGTCCTTGGCAGTGAAAACTTTTCTGGAACTTTTGCCTGGTTTTCTCCTTCCTTTCCACTCCAGCATCCAAAATCTCATCCATGTTCTCTTCTTGGGCCAAAGTTGACGCAATACCCTCTCTGTCCAGCTCTCTCAGCAGATTTATTTATTTTTTATTTTATTTATTTACTTTAAATTTCTATCTCACCCTCTCCGCAAGCGGACTCAGGGCGGCCGACAGTCAGTTCATACATTTACTTTCAGTTTAAAAACCATTAAGGTACAATTACAATTAAAACATTCTATGATGCTGTCTTCAATATACCGTATTTTTTGGACCATAAGGCGCTCCGGACCATAGGATGCACCTTCCTCCTGGGGGGCGATCCGCTGCCTCCGATACCGGCGCTTCCCCCGCGCCTGCCTGCCTGGCTCCAGCTGTGCTTCCAGCAAGCGCTGGGATCGCTCCACACTGCCCCCACTGCAAACCCAGCGCTTCGCGAGCGCCGGCTGCGGAGAGGGCAGCGTGCTTCCTCCGTGCCTGTCTGCCTGGCTCCAGCTCTGACGCTTACAGCAAGCGCCAGGATCGCTCCCTCCGCCCTCCGATCCCAGCGCTTGCTTTAAGCATCAGAGCTGGAGCCAGGCAGACAGGCGTGGGGGAAGCACCTGCCCCCTCCGCAAACCCAGCACTTCGCGAGCGCCGGCTGTGGAGGGGGGCGGCGTGCTTTCTCCGTGCCTGTCTGCCTGACTCCAGCTCTGATGCTTAAAGCAAGCGCTGGGATCGGAGGGCAGAGGGAGCGATCCTGGCGCTTGCTGTAAGCATCAGAGCTGGAGCCAGGCAGACAGGCACGGAGGAAGCACGCTGCCCTCTCTGCAGCCAGCGCTCGCGAAGCGCTGGGTTTGCGGTGGGGGCAGCGTGGAGCGATCCCAGCGCTTGCTGTAAGAAGCTGGAGCCAGGCAGGCAGGCGCGGGGGGAGCGCCGGGATCAGAGGCGGAGGCAACGGATCGCCCCCCCCCCCCGGAGGAAGGTACCTTCGCTCCATAAGACACACACACTTTTCCCCCACTTTTTTGGGGGGGGGGAAACTGCGTCTTATGGTCCGAAAAATACGGTAGGTGGGTTCTTTTTTCCTTATGGTGATCGTATAGTAATTGTAGCTCTTTAGAGATGTGGGGTGGCCGTCCTCTCCTGACTCAGATGGTAAAGGCCTGTTGGAGCAGTTCTGTTTTGAAGGTAGAGAGGTCCCGCAGGGCCCTTATGGCCTCTGGGAGGCTATTCCACATTTCTGGTGCTGCCACAGAGAAGGCCCTAGCTCTTGTGGAGCATAGCCGGCAGCAAGATTGAATCCTGTGGTGGATTTCCATGGGCAGATGAGACGGGAATGCGATTTTCACAGATACTCCGCCCCCGTGTGGCCTTTGACTCCTCCCCCCTTTCCCTGTGGAGCCAGTGTTTAGGAGTATTTTGAAAGGAATCAGGGAAGTCACCCTCCACAGGCGGAAATCCCTTCCATCTGCAGAAATTCTCCCTGGGATTCACGCCAGCATCTCATCCCCATCTAGTCATGCTGCACTGGTTCCCCGTTTTGCATTTCCTTCCTTGGCTGGCATCAGGGTCAACTCGCCCACTAGGCAAACTAGGCTAGGGTGCCAGAAAAGGGGTGTGTGTCACCAAATTGGGCTTCCCTCCCCTCCTCTTGGTGCCCATGACAAACTCCTAGTTTGACTGCCTCTCCCCCTTCTGGCACCATCAGAGGAGCACGCTGAGGTTAGGCCCTTCCAGCTTCGATGCACCAGCACCTGATCCTTCTTCGAAGAAGAAGAATTGCAGATTTATACCCTGCCCTTCTCTCTGAATCAGACTCAGAGCGGTTCACAATCTCCTATATCTTCTCCCCCCACAACAGACCCCCTGTGAGGTGGGTGGGGCTGAGAGAGCTCTCCCAGAAGCTGCCCTTTCAAGGACAGTCTCAGAGCGGTCTACAATCTCCTTTCCCTTCCTCCCCCACAACAGACACCCTTGTGAGGTGGGTGGGGCTGAGAGAGCTCTCCCAGAAGATGCCCTTTCAAGGACAGAGTCTCAGTGCAGCCTACAATCTCCTCTCCCTTCCTCCCCCGCAACAGACACCCTGTAAGGCGGTTGGGGCTGAGAGAGCTCTCCCAGAGCTAAGGCCATTCCAGCAGCTTCAAGTGGAGAGTGGGGAATCAAACCTGGTTCTCCCAGATAAGAGTCCTCGCACTTAACCACTACACCAAATTGGTTCCGAAAAGGAGAGAGGGGGGAGCCTCCTTCCTCCAGCTTGCTTTTCAAAGAAGGATCAGATCCCAGCTGCATCGAAGCTGGTAGGGCCAAGCTTCAGCGTGGTACACTCTGATGGGGGGGGCGGGGCGACGGAGGGCGGCACTATGTTACAGGGGGGCGGGGGCGAGGAGCCTGCCTGGAGTGCCCACGCACCCTAGAACAGGTGCTGGATGGTACAGCAGCTGTCATCTCCAGCCTGGTGCCAGGGAAGATGCACGAGGATGGGCATACGTCCTGCTGGATGTCAAGGAGAAGGGAACCCAGTGCTTTCAGCGATGACCGTGTGGTGGGTTTGGTGCTTTTTTCCTTTGCCTTACTGGACCAGACAAAGCCCTTTTCTCTGCCTTGGAGTACACACCTCCTTACGCTTCTCCCATGGCTAAAGTGTTGGGATTTAAACGTAATCTCTCATGCCAAGCTCTGTTTCCATTATATTGGCAAACCGTGCATCTTGGTTTGGTGTGAGAGCCAGTTTGGTGTAGTGGTTTAAGTGCGCGGACTCTTATCTGGGAGAACCGGGTTTGATTCCCCGCTCCTCCACTTGCACCTGCTGGAATGGCCTTGGGTCAGCCATAGCTCTTGCAGGAGTTGTCCTTGAAAGGGCAGCTGCTGTAAAAAGCTCTCTCAGCCCCGCCTACCTCACAGGGTGTCTGTTGGGGGCGGGGGGAGGTAGAGGAGATTGAGACCGCTCTGAGATTCAGAGTAATAGGACCGGGATATAAATCCAGATGTCTTCTTCTCTGCCTTAATCTCCCTCCTTTGTACTGAGGAAATAATGAAGAGCTCCTCTGAAACAGTGAGCCAGCAGCAAGGCCAGAACACAACCCGGAAGCAGATTTCCAGCCAAAAGTTCTTGTACTTGGGGTGGAACAACGGGGAGAACTTGTTTCCTGGTGTTATTTTTGAGAGATGGCCTGTTTTTACACCGGTCTTGTTTCAAAACATATTTGTGTCAGCTCACTGAGGTCAGAGAGAACCGGGTTTGATTCCCCACTCCTCCACTTGCAGCTGCTGGAATGGCCTTGGGTCAGCCATAGCTCTCGAAGGAGTTGTCCTTGAAAGGGCAGCTGCTGTGAGAGCCCTCTCAGCCCCACCCACCTCACAGGGTGTCTGTTGTGGGGGAGGAAGGGAAAGGAGATTGTGAGCCGCTCTGAGCCTCTGTCCTTGAAAAGGGCAGCTTCTGGGAGAGCCCTCTCAGCCCCACCCGCCTCACAGGGTGTCTGTTGTGCACGGGGGGAAGGTAAAGGAGATTTTTTCTGCTCTGAGATTCAGAGTATAGGGCAGGATATAAATCCAATATCGTCTTCTCTTCCAGGGGTCCAGTCGGCCGCCGTGAACGTTATATGCGAGCTCGCCAGACGTAACCCGAAGAACTATCTCTCCCTCGCTCCGCTCTTTTTTAAGCTGATGACGTCCTCCACCAACAACTGGGTCCTCATTAAAATAATCAAACTGGCAAGTCTTAGCAGGCCCTCCTTGTCAGCAGAGGGGGTGGAACAAGCAGCAGACCCGAAGCTTGCGGGGGGGGGGGGGGCGGGAGCAGCTGGGGAGAAGGGGAGAGAGGCAAGCAGCGTGCAGGATGTGTTTAGGGAAGTGTCATCTGCTTCTGGAAGTGTTAAAAGCTCGGCGGGGCGGGGGGGAGTGGAGGCGAAATGCAGATGACTGCAGAAGAAGAGGCCTTCCTCGACTAGGAACCTGGCCGGTGATCGGGTCTTTGGGACCTGTGCTTGTCCATGAGATCACTCGTAGCAGGGGTGTCGAACTCATTTGTCACGAGGGCTGGATCTGACGTAAATGAGACCTTGTCAGGCTGGGCCGTGTATGCACCTATTTAAGATTAGGTAGCAGAGAGATAAACTTTTTAAAGGACACGGACAAACACCACTAAAGTTTTTATTTATTTATTTATTTATTTAAAAAACCTTAAAATAAAATACGCTTAAAACATTAGCACTCCTTAGTCTTACAGGTGCTTTCTTTGTATTTCTTCCTTGGGATCCAGGAAACTGGGCAGAAGAAGCTCTGGCTCTTTCCCTCCCTCTCCAGGGGACCAGGAGGAGCCTCAACCAACGGAGAAAAATTGAGGTTTTGCTCTGTAGCTCCTGTGCGATTGAGCATGCCTTGCAAAGCAAGCTGAGATGCAGAAGGAAGCAAGAGAGAGGGAGAAGGAAGCAGATAAGAGCCAGGTGCTCGGGGGCCTGATAGGAGCCCTCCGGGGGTCTGGTTCGGCCCCTGGGCTGCATGTTTGACACCCCTGGCCTATAGAGAGGTGGTTAGAGGCGCAGGGCAGGGACATTGGACCAGCTGCTGTGGGAAGCCCCATCTGGTTAGCAAATTCCGAGTCTTTCTCTTAACGAACCTGTTTGGTGCTGAATCAGACCATGAGCCCATCCAGCTCTGTACTATTGCCTCATAGCAGTTGTTCAGCGTTTCCCATACAGGCCTTTTCCAACCCCTGCAGCCTGTTTTCTTATTCAGTTTGGTGTAGTGGTTAAGCGTGCGGACTCTTATCTGGGAGAACCAGGTGTGGTTCCCCACTCCTCCACTTGCACCTGCCGGAATGGCCTTGGGTCAGCCATAGCTATTGCAGAGGTTGTCCTTGAAAGGGCAGCTTCTGGGAGAGCCCTCTCAGCCCCACCTGCCTCACAGGGTGTCTGTTGTGGGGGAGGAAGGGAAAGGAGATTGTAGGCCGCTCTTGTCTCTGCCCTTGAAAGGGCAGCTTCTGGGAGAGCCCTCTCAGCCCCACCCACCTCACAGGGTGTCTGTTGTAGGGGAGGAAGGAAAAGGAAATTGTAGGCCGCTCTTGTCTCTGCCCTTGAAAGGGCAGCTTCTGTCGGAGCCCTCTCAGCCCCACCCACCTCACAGGGTGTCTGTTGTGGGGGAGGAAGGAAAAGGAAATTGTAGGCCGCTCTTGTCTCTGCCCTTGAAAGGGCAGCTTCTGTCGGAGCTCTCTCAGCCCCACCCACCTCACAGGGTGTCTGTTGTGGGGGAGGAAGGAAAAGGAGATTGTAGGCCGCTCTGAGACTCTGTCCTTGAAAGGGCAGCTTCTGGGAGAGCCCTCTCAGCCCCACCCGCCTCACAGGGTGTCTGTTGTGGGGGAGGAAGGGAAAGGAAATTGTAGGCCGCTCTGAGTCTCTGCCCTTGAAAGGGCAGCTTCTGGGAGAGACCTCTCAGCCCCACCCACCTCACAGGGTGTCTGTTGTGGGGGAGGAAGGGAAAGGAAATTGTAGGCCGCTCTGAGTCTCTGCCCTTGAAAGGGCAGCTTCTGGGAGAGACCTCTCAGCCCCACCCACCTCACAGGGTGTCTGTTGTGGGGGAGGAAGGGAAAGGAAATTGTAGGCCGCTCTGAGTCTCTGCCCTTGAAAGGGCAGCTTCTGGGAGAGCTCTCTCAGCCCCACCCACCTCACAGGGTGTCTGTTGTGGGGGAGGAAGGGAAAGGAAATTGTAGGCCGCTCTGAGTCTCTGCCCTTGAAAGGGCAGCTTCTGGGAGAGACCTCTCAGCCCCACCCACCTCACAGGGTGTCTGTTGTGGGGGAGGAAGGAAAAGGAGATTGTAGGCCGCTCTGAGACTCTGTCCTTGAAAGGGCAGCTTCTGGGAGAGCCCTCTCAGCCCCACCTGCCTCACAGGGTGTCTGTTGTGGGGGAGGAAGGGAAAGGAAATTGTAGGCCGCTCTTGTCTCTGCCCTTGAAAGGGCAGCTTCTGTCGGAGCTCTCTGAGCCCCACCCACCTCACAGGGTGTCTGTTGTGGGGGAGGAAGGAAAAGGAAATTGTAGGCCGCTCTGAGTCTCTGCCCTTGAAAGGGCAGCTTCTGTCAGAGCTCTCTCAGCCCCACCCGCCTCACAGGGTGTCTGTTGTGGGGGAGGAAGGGAAAGGAAATTGTAGGCCGCTCTGAGTCTCTGCCCTTGAAAGGGCAGCTTCTGGGAGAGCTCTCTCAGCCCCACCCACCTCACAGGGTGCCTGTTGTGGGGGAGGAAGGGAAAGGAGATTGTGAGCCTCTCTGAGACTCTTTGGAGTGGAGGGCGGGATATAAATCCAATATCATCATCATCTTCTTCTTCTTTATTGGAAGTGCAGGTATTCGAAGCCTGGGTTTTCTGCTTGCAGAGTTGAGCAGTGGCCGCCCCCCCCCCCCCACGAAGGTGTGCCGACTTACAGGGAAGTCTGCCCACTCTGGTCTCTGTATGATGCCCAACTTCCACCTCCGAATGGAGCCCCCCAGCGAGCCCTCTGCTTCAATTTATGGGCATTCGATAATCTCTAAACTAAGCAAAGATGGTGCAAAAGCGCCTGCCTTCGGAAAACGTTGCGTTGTGACTCGTATTGAGAGCGAGAGCATCTCTTTGTCTTCTGACCCCAGAAATGAACGGGGGAACGCAGATAAGTTGACTAGCAACCAGGATAGGCCCAGTGTGCCTTAGAGGGTATAGAGTTAACCTGCAGAATTCCCTGCCACTAGATGTAATAACTGCGATGCCTTTATAAGCAGAGCAGATAAATTCATGGTGGCAGAAGACTATTGAGGATGTTTAGCAGCGATGACTAAATGAAACGTCTAGGTCAAGGAAGCCAGAGAGAGGGAGAAGGAAGCGGACAACAGTCAGTTGCTCGGGGGCCTGATAGGAGCTCTCCGGGGGCCTGATTCGGCCTCTGGACCGCATGTTTGACACCTCTGATCTCGGTGGAGACGTAGGCTACCTCTGAGCGACCAAGGTATAGCACAGGGGTGGCCAACAGTAGCTCTCCAGATTCTTTTTGCTTACAACTCTCATCTGCCTCAGCCATTGGCCATGCTGGCTGGGGCTGATGGGAGTTGTAGGCAAAAAAAAAACATATGGAGAGCTACCGTTGGCCACCCCTGGCATAGCAGACAAATGTACCTGTTGTGCTATTCTTGTGAGTATATGAAGCACCTGGTTGGAAAGTATTAAAACAACCACAAAAGGGGAATGCTGTTGTAACACGTACACACCATAGAGAAGGGTTGGGGAAGGGAGGGAGAGGTGCACTGTTCCTTTGGGGTCAGGAAACAATTTGTGGGGGGTGGGGAGGAAAGTTCAGCGAGTTGGGGAGACGAGGGAATTCCTTTAGCATGACTTCTCTTGCGCTGTTTAGGATTCAATTCTTTTTTTCCCTGGCATCTCCTAGAGCAGGGGTGTCAGACATCTGGTCCAGGGGCCATATCAGGCTCCTGAGCAACTGGCTGTAGTCTTCTTCGTTCTCCCTCTCTCTTGCTTCCTTCTGCATCACAGCTTGCTTTGCCAGGCTTGCTCAGTTGCGCAGGAGCTACAGAGAAAAACCTCTGTTTTCTCCATTGGCTGAGGCTCCTCCCCCTCCTGGTCCGCTGGGAAAGGAAGGAAAGAGCCAGAGCTTCCTTTGCCCACTTTCCTGGATCCCGTGGGAGAAATACAAAGAAAGCACCTTTAACAACTATGAGTGCGAATGTTTTAAGCGTGTTTCAAGTTTTTTTTAAAAAAATCTTTAATTGTGTTTGTCTGTGTCCTTTATAAAGTTTATATCTCTGCTATCTAAAATAGGTACACGTATGGCCTGGCTCAACAAGATCTCGTTTGCATCAGGTCCAGCCCTCATAGCAAATGAGTTTGACACCCCTGTTCTAGGGGGTGAAGCTGAGTTAGATAGAGCTTTGAGTTCTGGTCCAGCACAGCGACCGTTGCCTTTGTCTAGCCTGCCCAGTGGTCTGTCCCAGGGGGATTCTCCCCGTTAACCCTCAGTGACTGCCGCGGATAACACGTTCCCCTCCTCCGACAGCTATTGAGCAGCTCTCCGTTTCATACATGCAGTTCGGTGCCCTCACTCCGTTGGAACCCAGGCTGGGGAAGAAGCTGATAGAACCCTTGACCAACCTCATCCATAGGTAAGTCGGCCGACTCTTCCCGGTCGGGTGGCGGTTTTGAGGCTGCCGCTGATAAGCAGTGTTCCCTCTCAGCTGAGCGAGCGTGAGCGAGCTCGCAGATTTTTTTGCCTCCCGCTCGCACATTTATGTCTCAGCTCAGGAAGGATGACCCCGGAGCACACTCATTGATGCAGCGGCTCACAACTTTAATGCCAGCAGTCGCTCCCAAAGTAGAATTTTTGCTCACAAGACTCTGCAGCTTAGAGGGAACATTGCTGGTGAGCCACGTATGTGTTCGGCATCTCTCGGCTCTCGTAGGGAAGCCTTGGGTCTGCGGGCCGGTGCAACTGCGTGCTCCTAGCTGGCCTCCGGGCATCATCTTCAGGGGCCTGTTTCTCTCGCTTCTGTCGCCTTGAGCTGGTACGCCTCAAGCAGGAGAAACGGTGCCACCTCCGGAGCGATGCCGCTGACAGTGGGAACAGGAAGGATGTGTCAGTAGACTAGAGGAGAAGGGGAAAGACGGAGCGGTTTTCTCTAGGAGATTAGAGGAAGGGCCCAGCAGCGTCGGCTTTAACCCTCCTTTCTTTCTCAAACAGCCAGCGCGCTCTCTTCCAATTACCTAAAGAGGGTAAAGCTCATTGCAGCGCAGTCAAAGATAAAAATGTAGTGGGCTTCCAAGAAATGCAGCCAAGCAGACAGTATGTATACTTCGAACCCCACCCCTCTTTCCAGCCTCCTCGCCCTTCCCCCAGCGTAGTGGATTAGCTGCCGGGCCTTTTAGCCTGCCGCCTGTGAGATTTCCAGCTGACGCAAACTGTTACAATACCGTTGGTTCCGCACTAGCGTTATTCCTGAGGCTTAGCGCCAGCCGCCCTCTCCTTACCTGCAGAGATGGCAGCGGAGTGGTAGACCTTGGCGGTTCTAGACTCGTGGAAGACGCGCGTTGGACACCGCTTCCTGGAACGGCTGACTGTTACCTGCTAAAGAGCAAAGCTGGATTCAAGGAGCGCCTTTAAGGCCAACAAAGTTTTATTCGGAATGTAAGCTTTCGTGCGCTAGAAGCACACTTCCAGCAGACAACAGGATGTAATGGCAAGCAGTCTTTAATACAGAGAAAATGGGTAGTGAATTAGAAGAAGAAGAATTGCAGATTTATACCCTGCCCTTCTCTCTGAATCAGAGACTCAGAGTGGCTTACAATCTCATATCTTCGCATCCCCCCCAACAACAGACACCCTGTGAGGTGGGTGGGGCTGAGAGCTCTGACAGAAGCTGCCCTTTCAAGGACAGAGTCTCAGAGCGGCCTACAATCTCCTTTCCCTTCCTCCCCCACAACAGACACCCTGTGAGGTGGGTGGGGCTGAGAGAGCTCTGACAGAAGCTGCCCTTTCAAGGACAGAGTCTCAGAGCGGCCTACAATCTCCTTTCCCTTCCTCCCCCACAACAGACACCCTGTGAGGTGGGTGGGGCTGAGAGCTCTGACAGAAGCTGCCCTTTCAAGGACAGAGTCTCAGAGCGGCCTACAATCTCCTTTCCCTTCCTCCCCCACAACAGACACCCTGTGAGGTGGGTGGGGCTGAGAGAGCTCTGACAGAAGCTGCCCTTTCAAGGACAGAGTCTCAGAGCGGCCTACAATCTCCTTTCCCTTCCTCCCCCACAACAGACACCCTGTGAGGTGGGTGGGGCTGAGAGCTCTGACAGAAGCTGCCCTTTCAAGGACAGAGTCTCAGAGCGGCCTACAATCTCCTTTCCCTTCCTCCCCCACAACAGACACCCTGTGAGGTGGGTGGGGCTGAGAGAGCTCTGACAGAAGCTGCCCTTTCAAGGACAGAGTCTCAGAGCGGCCTACAATCTCCTTTCCCTTCCTCCCCCACAACAGACACCCTGTGAGGTGGGTGGGGCTGAGAGCTCTGACAGAAGCTGCCCTTTCAAGGACAGAGTCTCAGAGCGGCCTACAATCTCCTTTCCCTTCCTCCCCCACAACAGACACCCTGTGAGGTGGGTGGGGCTGAGAGAGCTCTGACAGAAGCTGCCCTTTCAAGGACAGAGTCTCAGAGCGGCCTACAATCTCCTTTCCCTTCCTCCCCCACAACAGACACCCTGTGAGGCGGGTGAGACTGAGAGAGCTCCCCAGAAGCTGCCCTTTCAAGGACAACCTCTGCCAGAGCTATGGCTAACCCAAGACCATTCCAGCAGGTGCAAGAAAAGGAGTGGGGAATCAAACCCGGTTCTCCCAGATAAGAGCCCATGCACTTAACCACTGGCTTAGTATGTAAAATCATGGAAATGTTTTTTTAGCAGATTAAAAGAATCACAAGTTGGGGGCCTGCTAGTTTGGGTTGACTAGGCTAAAACAGCAAAAACAAGGCAATATATGTCCCAATAGCAGATTGATGTCTATGTCATTAGGTATCCTGTGACCTGCAGTAAATAAGAGTCTGCTGTACTGCTAGCTCTGGGTTAAAAAGAAGGCATACGTTTCTCAGAGGTTTAATTTAAACACGTAACACACACAAAAACATCCCTCTAGTTTGCCATTAGAAAAAAAGAATGCATTAAAATATAGTGGAAGGTGGACTAGTATCTGTAATGAGATCAACAGTCAATATCCCTTATTTGAGCACGTCAATACAAAAAAAATTTATTCCGACACACTCTTCTGAAAGAGAAATACATTGGAATACTGTGGATACATAGCTATACTTGGTGAAAGTGGGTTTAGTGTATGTCATGAGATAAAAAACCCAACATCCCTGTTCAGTCCTGGCGTGGTGTTTGTTCCAAGTTGCATAATAATTTGTAATTCAGCCATTTCCCCCCTCTGTTCTCTTCTTGGAGTTCCTTTGCAGCAAAACTTCTGTTGGTCTTAAAGGTGCCGCTTGACTCCTGCTTTGTTCTACTGCTTCCGACCAACACGGCTGCCCACCTGGTGTTACCTGCTGAATTGTTTTTGAAGCTTGTCTGCTGCAATGCAGGCCAGCTGCTGCCCCTCACTAAACCAGCGGCCCGTTGCAGGCATAATCCTTAGCTGTGGCTTTGGCATTAACCTCGGCTTGTAGCTGTCACTCCGGTTAAGATACCCCAACGTGCCATGAAACCGTGCCCGACTTCGGCCCTGCTTCCTTTCCCTGCTTCTCGTATTGCAAGGGGCTGGAAAGGTAACGAAAAAGTGCCTTATCCATGGTTTGCTTGGCACAACTCTTAACCATGGTTAATGTGAAATGTGATTTTCATATGAACATAGGAAATTGCCTTCTATTGAATCATACCCTCGTCCATCAAAGTCAGTCTTGTCTAGTCAGACTGGCAGCGGCTCTCCAGGGTCTCAAGCGGAGGTTTTTCGTGCCTGCTTGCCTGGCTCCTTTTGAGTTGGAGATGCCGGGGATTGAACCTGGGACCTTCTGCTAACCAAGCAGGTGCTCTACCACTGAGCCACTGTCCCTCCATCACCGACTTGGCTGGACCCTTTTGAGTTGGAGATGCCGGGGATCGAACCTGGAACCTTCTGCTTACCAAGCACATGCTCTACCGCTGAGTCATCATCCCTCTCTAAATTTCCAGACCCACTTGGAGCCATAGTTTCACATTGCCGGTTGTGGCCAGTCTTCTCCTCCCCCCCTCCCCCAGCCTCCGTTGTAACCCTTTTGTCTGCAGTGGTCTAAATGGGGCTCACTGCCCGCAGCAGCAGAGAACGCAGGCAGAAGAAGCAAAAGCCCCAGGGCAAATCAATAATTATTTCAAAGTTCCCACATTCAAATAAACCCTTCACCTTCACTGCTAAGGAGACTTTGTGGGGGGGTTTTTTGTGGGGAGGGCTGTATGTTTATATATTCGGGGCGGGGGGGGGAGGTGTCCACCTTGAAGTCATACCGACCTCTGGTGACTGACCCCTGCTGTGGGCCTGGGGGGATGTCCAGAGAGGTGGCTGAATAAAGTTGCATCTCTCCTCCTGACTATTTCAAAGAGTAGCCTGGAGAGGAGGCGGCTGAGAGGTGATAGGATCACCATCTTCAAGGATTTAAAGGGCTGTCATGTAAAGCAGGGGTGGCCAACAGTAGCTCTCCAGATGTTTTTTTTTCCTACAACTCTCATCAGCCCCAGCCGTTGGCCCTGCTGGCTGGGGCTGGTGGGTGTTGTAGGCAAAAAAAAAACATCTGGAGAGCTACCGTTGGCCACCCCTGATGTAGAGGATGGGGTGGAATTGTTTTCTGTGGCCCCAGAAGGCAGGACCAGAACCAGTGGGTTGAAATTAAATCAAAAGCATTTCTGGCTCAACATTAGGAAGAACTTCCTGACCGTTAGAGCAGTTCCTCAGCAGAACAGGCTTCCTCCTTGGGAAGTGGTGGGCTCTCCTTCCTTGGAGGTTTTTCAACAGAGGCTAGATGGTCACCTGACAGCAGTGAAGATCCTGTGAATTTAGGGGGAGGTATTTGTGGGTTTCCTGCACTGTGCAGGGGGTTGGACTAGATGACCCTGGAGGTCCCTTCCAGCTCTTTGATTCTGTGAGTCTCCCATCCAAGTGCTAACCACAGTTGATTCTGCTTAGCTTCCGGAATCCGAAGAGATTGGGCTTGCCTGGGCTATCCAGATCAAGAAAAGGCTCTGTTGTTTTGACAGATGTTCAGCTCTCTTCTAGAACATATTACTGGCTTGCCTACTCAAGTATGTTCTCCCCCCCCCTGCCCATCCTCCAAGGAGCCTAGGGCAGGGGTGTCGAACTCATTTGTTATGAGGGCCGGATCTGACATAAACGAGACCTTGTTGGGCCAGGCTGGGCCATGTCGGGCCAGGCCGTGTTTGTACCTCTTTAAGTTCAGGTAGCAGAGATATAGACTATAAAAGACACAGACAACCACAATTAATTTTTTTTAAATGTAAAACATACATAAAACATTAGCACTTGTTGATTTTTAAGGTGCTTTCTTTATATTTATTTCATGGGGTCCAGGGAATTGGGCAAAGGAAGCTCTTGATCTTTCCTTCCTTCTCCAGGGGATTGGGGGGGGGAAGCCTCAGCCAATAGAAGGGAGAGAGGCTTGGCCCAGTAGCTCTGCTGTGCGATTGAGAGAGCCTGGAAAAACAAACTCTGCCTTTAAATCGAAAGAGTTTCCGGCTCAACATTAGGCTAAATCAAAAGAGTTTCCGGCTCAACATGAGGAAGAACTTCTTGACAGTTAGAGCTGCTCCTCAGTGGAACAGGCTTCCTCCTCGGGAGGTGGTGGGCTCTCCTTCCTTGGAGGTTTTTAGACAGAGGCTAGATGGCCATCTGACAGCAATGAAGATCCTGTGAATTTCGGGGGAGGTGTTTGTGAGTTTCCTGCATTGTGCAGGGGGTTGGACTAGATGTCCCTGGAGGTCCCTTCCAGCTCTATGATTCTGACTCTCCCCTTCTTCCCCAAGGGAGGATCCTCAGCCAATGGAGAAAATAGTGGCTTCGCTTTGTAGCTCCTGTGTGATTGAGCAAGCCTTGCAAAGCAAGCCGTTATTCAGAAGGAAGCAAGAGAGAGGGAGAAGGAAACAGATAACAGCCAGTTGCTCAGGCGGGCTGATAGGAGCCCTCCGGGGGCCTGATGTGGCCCCCAGGCCGCACGTTTGACACCCTCGACCCAGGGCATTCTGCCAACTGCATTTTATCATCACAAGCCTGGGAGGTTAGATTACTTTGAACGGGTGCCATTGATCCCCCCTTTCGTGTCAAGTCTCCAAATTCAATAACGAGTCATTGAAACAAAGTAGCTAGTTTATTGATAAGGATGTACTTGGGTAAGTTCAAATTGAAAGACTAAAGATCATACAGTACAATGCCAGCATATAAGGTATACTTCAAAGGGATTCTTACGGGAGGGGCACTATGCAGGGCACATTCACACATTGATGTTACAATTTCTTTCTCGGGCCGGCTCTGGCCTTGAGCGTCTCTGGCTCCAGCCTCCCCCGATGCCTAGCCTGAGAAGGCACAGATTATGGCTTCACATATTCCCATTTCAAAGCAAGGCTACATAACAAAGGAAAGGGAGGGGGGTAGGGAGAGGTTTAGCTAGCAGCATTGGAATACAGATAGGCTTTACCCAGAAGGCTCTTTGCTTGAACCAAAGTTAAGTACAGGCTTGACCAAGGTTTTACAGAGACTTGACACCTCGCCCCCACCATGCTCACGCAGTAGGCTTTGTAGCAGCATGGGAATCTGGACCGTTGTCTCCCCGATGGTAGCTTGACATTCTAGCCACTACACACCGAGTCTTCACTGGCTGTCCTTGACCCGGAAGAGGACCAGTTCTCCCCTGCGACTGCACATGGGGCGGGGAGGGTTCCAAGTGGCTTCGCTCGGGGGGGGGGGGATGACCCCCACGGCCGGGCAGCTAAAGTGATTTTATATAGAAAAGAATCAAGAGGTCCTGCGAGTTTCCCACACACAGCGTTTCGTGATCAGGCAGCCAGAGCTGCAGATCTGGCAGAACGGTTGGTTTCCCGCAAGCATAACCGAACAATGCATCGTAGGGCCATTTTGGTTCCCGAGGTAAAGCATACAGTCGACTGTTGTTCGTAAAACCTAACTCAGAAATACGGGGCAAACTAAAATCTGTCGTTATTGGGGAGGGGCGGGGGGTATGGAGGCATGCGCTGTTTGGGAGTGGTATGAGACACTCCCGAGGAACTGCCGTGGTTTTCTGTAATGCTGTCAGAAGCCCCTTAGCTTAACCACGGTTGCTGCTTGCATTTTGAGCAGGCTGCAGAATTTGTCATCTCCTGGATTCCAGCACGCTGCCCGTGTGTGCTGACCAGCCATGGCTGCTGCCAGGTGGTTTGTTTTTTTTTAACGAGTGGGTGGAGCCAGTAGGGCTTTTGCCTAGCGGGGTTGCTAGTCGGCTATCGGAGATCTGATTGGCTGTGCGGGTTTTTTTAAACATTTGCTTTGGCAGTAGCTGTCCCTGCAGCACAAGGTCTGAAGATAAGCTGCATACGTGCAGGACTCAGGAGCCACACGTGGCTCTTTCACGTATATTGTGTGGCTCTCAAAGCCCCCACCACTCCATCAGCTGTTTTGGATAATACATTTAAAGTTGCTTTCTTTCCACTTCTCTCTTCCTTCCTCCCTGCCTTCCTACCTACCTACCTTCCTTCTCACCTACCTTCCTTCTCACCTTCCTTCCTTCCCTCCTTCCTTCCTCCCTCCCTCCCTCCTCCCTCCCTCCCTCCCTCCCTCCCTCCCTTCCTCCCTCCCTCCCTCCCTCCCTCCCTCCCTCCCTTCCTTCCTTCCTTCCTTCCTTCCTTCCTCCCTCCCTCCCTCCCTCCCTTCCTTCCCACCTTCCTTCCTTCCTCCTTCCTCCTTCCTTCCCTCCCTCCCTCCCTCCCTCCCTTCCTTCCTTCCTTCCTTCCCACCTTCCTTCCTTCCCACCTTCCTTCCCACCTTCCTTCCTTCCCTCCTTCCTTCCCTTCCTTCCCACCTCCCTCCCTTCCTTCCTTCCTTCCTTCCTTCCTTCCTTCCTTCCTTCCTTCCTTCCTTCCTTCCTTCCCTCCCTCCTTCCCACCTTCCTTCCTTCCCACCTTCCTTCCCTCCTCCCTCCCTTTCTTCCCTCCTTCCTTTCTTCCCTCCTTCCCACCTTCCTTCCTTCCCACCTACCTTTCTCCCTCCCTCCCTTCCCACCTTCCTTCCCTCCCTCCCTCCCTTCCTTCCTCCCTCCCTCCCTCCTCCTACCTTCCTTCCTACCTTTCCCATGGGACCAGGAGGGGGAGGATCCTCTGCCAATGGAGAAAATAGAGGTTTTGCTCTGTAGCTCCTGTGCGATTGAGGAAGCCTTGCAGAGCAAGCTGAGAAGGAAGCAGAAGACAGCCAGTTGCTCGGGGGCCTGAAAGGAGCCCCCCCAGGCCAGATGTTTGACACCCCTGCTTTAAACAATTTCACCAAGCCAGCCAGCAGGCTTGGAGAATGCATTTAAAGTTGCTTTCTTTCCACCTCTTTGTCCCTTCTCCCTCCCCATCTATTTGCCTGCTTGCCTGCCTTTCCTTCCTTCCTTTCCTCTCCCTCCATCCGACTTTGGCCACCCCGTCCGTGGATCCTCTTGGCTGGTGGTAGTGCTTCCCTCTGGCACCAGGAGCCCTTCTATGCTAGCATCAGGGGATCTGTCCCTGTGGCCCATTCTTCAGTGACAAAAAACCCCAGTCTCACTCCATAGTTTAGAAAGCTTGACCGTGATTTGTTGCGATTTGGCAGGGTGCAGTCGACATTTGGGCTGTGAGCCTGAATCTGATACAGTTTTATTTCCTTGTCTGTTGGTGATTCTCTGGAACACCTGCCAAGGCAGCTCAAGAATCACAGCTTGAAATTAAGTTTCAAACCATGACTTGCGGGGTACAGTTTAGCACCTGTCCTATTGTGCTCTTTTGCAATGGTTGCTCAGTCCTGACGTAATGCCAAGCATGGCTTGCGTGAGCAGTCCTTGAGCATCACGACTGTGCGTTGTGTTGCCAAGGTTTCGATCTGGACGTGGTTCAGACTAATTGGTCTGCCTCCCCCCCCCCCCCCCCCCAATCTGCCAATCCCGTCCCACCTCTGGCGGCCCAGGCTGTGCCATAGTGGGTTTGATGAAAAGATCTTGGATTACATTTTAAGAGAAGGTTACTGTAGGTTTCCGAGCCCCGTGGCTCAGAGTGGTAAAGCTGCAATACTGCAGTCATACTCTCTGCTCATGACCTGAGTTCGATCCCGGCAGAAGCTGGGTTCAGGTAGCCGGCTCCAGGTTGACTCAGCCTTCCATCCTTCTGAGGTCAGTAAAATGAGTCCCCAGCTTGCTGGGAGGGGAAGCGTAGAGGACTGGGGAAGGCAATGGCTAACCACCCCGTAAAAAGTCTGCCGTAGAAACGTCGTGATGCGACGTCACCCCAGAGTCGGAAACGACTGGTTCTTTTAAGGGGGACTAAAAATGGTAGAAAGGTAGTCCCCTGTGCAAGCACCAGTCATTTTCGACTCTGAGGTGACGTTGCTTTCACAGTGTTTTCACGGCTGACTTTTTACGGGGTGGTTTGCCATTGCTTTCCTTAGTCATCTTCACTTTCCCCCCAGCAAGCTGGGGACTCATTTGACCGACCTCGGAAGGATGGAAGGCTGAGTCAACCTGGAGCCAGCTGCCTGAACCCAGCCCCTGTGCGAGCACCAGTCATTTCCAACTCCGGGGTGACGCTTTCACAACATTTTCACGGCAGACTTTTTTTTTACGGGGTGGTTTGCCGTTGCCTTTCTCTTTCATCTACACTTTCCCCCCAGCAAGCTGGGTCCTCCTTTGACTGACCTCAGAAGGATGGAAGGCTGAGTCAACCTGGAGCTGGCTACCTGAACCAGCTTCCGCTGGGATCTAATTCAGGTCGTGAGTAGAGGGCTCCGACTGCTGTTTACTGCAGCTTTACCACTCTGCGCCTTTATCTTTTAAACTGTAGGTTTCCAGTACACGTGAGCCATTTTTTTTTGTTAAAAAAGACACTGAAATAAAAAAGGGGGTGGTGGAATCTAAGATGTATTCTTTAAAAGTAAGAATCAGGATTTTTATCCACTCTGTGAAGAACCTTCCACAAATATAAAATGAGGGGAAGGGGTGGGAATGGACAGTCGTGACGCTGCCCAGAACTTGGGAGAACATCTTTGTGTCTCAAATGTCGTTGTTGTCTGTCTTTCTTTCCCCTCTCTGCAGCACATCGGCCATGTCGCTCCTCTATGAGTGTGTGAACACGGTGATAGCAGGTAAGGCAGAGAGGACCTTTGAACCCCAAGTTCCCTTTTGGGCACGGCGGAGACAAATGAGAAATGACACCCGTGGCTTCAGATGACCCGGCCGCGACTGCATTTCAGCATCGCGCAGTTGTGCCATTTTGTATGCCTCTTCTTGGGTTGTCTGCTAGCTGAGGGGGCTGCTGCCGTTACATGTGCCCATTTGGAGGCAGCGTGCTGCAGAATGTCGACTGTTGGAAGGCAAGAACCAAGGAAGGGTTTATACCGGGGGTGGCCAAACTGTGGCTCAGGAGCCGCATGTGACTCTTTTACACGTATTGTGCGGCTCTCCAAGCCCCCTCGCACCATGGGCCAGGTTGGAGAAGGCATTTGTCTCTTTAAATCACTTCTCCAAGCCAGGCCAGATGGTGGCTTGGAGAATGCATTTAAAGTTGCTTTCTTTCCACCTCCCCCAATCTGTTTTCCTTCCTTCCTTCCTGAGAGCCAGTTTGGTGTAGCGGTTAAGTGCATGGACTCTTACCTGGGAGAACCGGGTTTGATTCCCCACTCCTCCACTTGCACCTGCTGGAATGGCCTTGGGTCAGCCACAGCTCTTGTAGGAGTTGCCTTGAAAGGGCAGCTGCTGGGAGAGCCCTCTCAGTCCCAGCCACCTCACCGGGTGTCCATTGTGGGGGGAGAAGATATAAGAGATTGTAAGCCGCTCTGAATCTCTAATTCAGAGAGAAGGTATAAATCTGCAGTTCTTCTCCTCCCCCTCCTTCTCCTCCTTCTTCTCCCCTCCCCCTCCTTCTCCCTCCCTCCTCCTCCCCCCCTCTCCTTCCCCTCTTCCTCCTTCCTCCCACTTCCCTCTGCTGTGGCTTTCAAGCACCTGACCTCCGTGTCTTGCAGCTCTCAAACATCTAATGATTTAAGCAGGTTTGGCCACCCCAGGTTTGTACCCTTCTTGTGGGGCTGGCATCTGCCTGACCACAGTGGGGGACCGGATATCAACCAAGCGAGACCTTTGACCATGTCCAACAGGGCTTTTCTTATGGGGAATTTGAGGGCTGTGCTCGAATCTGTGTGCTGTCAGGAGACCTGGAGCAGGCTGCCCTTTCTGAATCACCCACCCTGCCCCCTGTAGAATGGGGATAACGATTGAGTCTTGGTGGAGCGGCACTGCAGCTGTTCTTTTTCACGCAGGAACTAATAGCTACAGAAGGCGAGTGATCCTGTGACTTTGCTGTTCAGAGTTGGGTTGAGGGGAGGCGCCAAAAGTTGCCTGCCTAAGCATCGGAGAGCTTGCACGGCGTCGGAAGGGGAGGGCTGTGCTAGAGCCTCATGCTAGCTCCCCTGGGGAAAGAGCTCTTTATGCAGACGTCGGGGGGGTTTAACGTTTTCCAGTGCTGTTTTTTGCATGGGAAAATTGTCCACATCTCTCAGTGAACGGGTTTCATGGAACAGTGAATGGATGCCATGGCCAGTACAATGTTAGGCAAGTGTGGCAGTTTTGGAGTAATACGTACAATATGGACATTCAGAACCCGTTCTTGCTAGTTAGTAACCTATCTGGATCTGCAAAAAACTGACGCTCTGGAGCTTAGTGCTAAAAATACTTCAAGTCCCTGAGTTACTAACTCAGTAACCTATGTGGAACTGTAAAAAACTGAAGCTCTGGATCTTAGTGAGAAGTGCCTTGTCATGAGAGCCTGGAAGGCAAAAACGGGTTCTGAATTTCCAGATACTTCGTTTAGCTTTTATGCAGTAAAAACAGAAATTTCCTGACCATCTAAGAATCTGCATTGACCAGCCAACATTCGCCGGTTTGGTGTAGTGGTTAAGTGTGCGGACTCTTATCTGGGAGAACCAGGTTTGATTCCCCACTCCTCCACTTGCACCTGCTGGAATGGCCTTGGGTCAGTCGTAGCTCTGGCAGAGGTTGTCCTTGAAAGGGCAGCTGCTGGGAGAGCCCTCTCCAGCTCCACCCACCTCACAGGGTGTCTGTTGTGGGGGAGGAAGGGAAAGGAGATTGTAGGCCTCTCTGAGACTCTGTTCTTGAAAGAGCAGCTTCTGGGAGAGCTCTCTCAGCCCCACCCGCCTCACAGGGTGACTGTTGTGGGGGAGGAAGGGAAAGGAGATTGTGAGCTGCTCTGAGACTCTGTCCTTGAAAGGTCAGCTTCTGGGAGTGCTCTCTCAGCCCCACCCAACTCAAAGGGTGTTTGTTGTGGGGGAGGAAGGGAAAGGAGATTGTAGGCTGCTGTGAGACTCTGTCCTTGAAAGGGCAGCTTCTGGGAGAGCTCTCTCAGCCCCACCCACCTCACAGGGTGTCTGTTGTGGGGAGGAAGGGAAAGGAGATTGTAGGTCGCTCTGAGACTCTGTCCTTGAAAGGGCAGCTTCTGGGAGTGCTCTCTCAGCCCCACCCAACTCAAAGGGTGTTTGTTGTGGGGGAGGAAGGGAAAGGAGATTGTAGGCTGCTGTGAGACTCTGTCCTTGAAAGGGCAGCTTCTGGGAGAGCTCTCTCAGCCCCATCTACCTCACAGGGTGTCTGTTCTGGGTGAGGAAGGGAAAGGAGATTGTAGGCCGCTCTGAGACTCTGTCCTTGAAAGGGCAGTTCCTGGGAGAGCTCTCTCAGCTCCACCCACCTCACAGGGTGTCTGTTGTGGGGGAGGAAGGGAAAGGAGATTGTGAGCTGCTCTGAGACTCTTTGGAGTGGAGGGCGGGATATAAATCCAATATCATCATCTTCTTCCCCTTGGCGTTCTTAAGGTGGTCTTTCGTTCTGTTTGCTTCAAGGGAGACTGAACCTGCGGCTTCAATGAAACTGACTTAAGAAAAGGAAATTGCTTCTGTGGACTTTTAATACACCCCCCCCCATCATTAGGCCTTTGGCTCTTCTCCTGCTGATGTTTCATTTGCTATAAACATATTTTGATAAGGCTAGTTATATTTTTGTGTTAGAGTCACTTTATTTGTGTCAGCTCTCAGGCGCACAGTTGAGACTAATTCAGGAATTAGCTAGAGCGTCTGGGTATAAATCTAAATATGCGCCTGCTTGTGCATTTCAGTCTTGATCTCTCTCTCTTCGGGGATGCCCAACCACAGCGCCAGCATCCAGGTACGAACCTTTTTGCTTGTCTTCCTCTTTTTCTTTGTCTGTGGCACCTTAATGCCTCTCGCAGCTGGGGGAGGCATGGTCTGAAACAGCGTACAGCCGCTCGACGGATGCTGGCCAAGGGAGGGAATAAGCAACCCAACAAGAGAACCACGGTAGTAGGTAGCAGGAAAATAAAGTACAAAGCTTCCATGATTACCAGCCTCAGCCACTAAAGAAACAATAACAACATTATCAAAAACTTAGTATATTCTATATAACATAGAGAACAGGCAGAACTCAGTTATCCAGAAAAGGGCAACTAGAATGCTTAAAGGTTTGGAACACTTTCCGTATGAAGAAATGTTAAAAACGCTTGGGGCTCTTTAGCTTGGAGAAACGTCGACTGCGGGGTGACATGATAGAGGTTTACAAGGTTATGCATGGGATGGAGAAAGTAGAGAAAGAAGTCCTTTTCTCCCTTTCTCACAATACAAGAACTTGTGAGCATTCAGTGAAATTGCTGAGCAGTCAGGTTAAAACGGATAAAAGGAAGTACTTCACCCAAAGGGTGATTAACATGTGGAATTCACTGCCCCAGGAGGTGGTGGCGGCTACAAGCATAGCCAGCTTCAAGAGGGGATTGGATAAAAATATGGAGCAGAGGTCCGTCAGTGGCTATTAGCCACAGTGTATATATATATTTTGGCCACTGTGTGACACAGAGTGTTGGATTGGATGGGCCATTGGCCTGATCCAGCATGGCCTCTCTTATGTTTTTATGTGACACAGAGTGTTGGACTGGATGGGCTATTGGCCTGATCCAACATGGCTTCTCTTCTGTTCTTATGTGACTCAGAGTGTTGGACTGGATGGGCCATTGGCCTGATCCAGCATGGGTTCTCTTATGTTCTTATGTGACTCGGAGTGTTGGACTGGAGGGGCCATTGGCCTGATCCAACATGGCTTCTTTTATGTTCTTATGTGACTTAGAGTGTTGGACTGGAGGGGTCATTGGCCTGATCCAACATGGCTTCTCTTATGTTCTTATTTAAAGAACAGAACATCCCAAAGTGGCCATTGGAAAATAAGTCCAATTTTTAAAGCAGTCTAATGCGGTTTCCTTGATGACAGTTCTGATGTAGCACTGAAGAAAAATGATGAGTGATGTCCAAGTAGATTCAAATTTAATTCATAAGGCAGCCGGCAGTCCAATTATTGCGACAAGGATGTACTATTGCCTTGTTTCACATGCTTGCATTAAGTCGCTTACAGTGACTTGAAGTTTGGAGACTTGAATTCCTTGGTGTTCATACCCCTGTATCTGAAATTGACTTCTTGAAGCTTGAAGAACGTCAGAACAAGTCTGTTAGTCTTTAAGATGCCACATTTTTGTGTTTGATGCAGAAAACTCAGGCAACTGCACCTTTGGAATTAGATTTGCGGTAACTGGCGCTAATATCAAACTTGCTGGCTAAAGGATTTTTATTTTTTGCTGTACAGTGAATACTCTAGATTTATTTGGCCAGGATTTGACTGGCAAGTGGCCAGATCCCTCTAACTATCTGACCTTTTTGCCCCTTTTTGAGGAAGGCTAACCTTTCACCTTCTCCTTGCAGCTGTGCGTGCAGAAGCTGAGGATTCTCATAGAAGATTCGGATCAGAACCGTGAGTCCGCGGCTTCGTGGGAGTGGGTTTGCAGTGGGGTCATTTCAGACGCCGGGCAGGACTGCACTCTAAACCAGGGGTGTCAAACTCACCTGTTAGGAGGGCCGGATCTGACATAAACGGGAATTCAGCGAGGTGGCTGAATAAAGCCTGCCCCTGTCTTCCTGTCTGGGTATTTCAAGGAAGACTCTCATCCAAATACTAGCCATAGGTTTGCCTGCTTAGCTTCCTGGCTCGCCTGGGCTAGCCAGATCAGGGAAAGACTTTGTGATGTTTTGACAAACGTCCAGCCCTCTTCTAGAACGTATTATTGGCTTGCTTTCTCAAGCATGAGGTTTTTTTTCCCTGCCCTTCTTCCAAGGAACCTAGGGCACTCTGTCTTCTTCATTCTATCATCACAAGCCTGAGAGGTTAGATTACTTTGAATGGCTGCCATTGGCTCCCATGTTCATACAGCAGGCTTTGCGACAGCTCGGGTATGTGGACCCTTATCTCCCCCGATGGTAGTTTGACATTCTAGCCCAGGGGCGTCAAACTCATCTGTTATGAGGGCCGGATCTAACATAAAGGAGGCCTTGTTGGGCCAGGCCTTGTCGGGTTGGGCTGGGCGATGTGTGTAGCAGAGATATACCCGAGTGCAGAAGAATAGACGCTTTTGAGCTGTGGCGCTGGAGAAGACTCTTGAGAGTCGCTTGGACTGCAAGAAGATCCAATCAGTCAGCCCTAAGGGAAATCAACCCAGACTGTTCCCAGGAAGGTCAGATGCTGAAGCTCAAATCCTTTGCCCCCCCCCCCCCAATGAGAAGGGAGCGCTCACTGGAGAAGACCCTGATTCTTGGAAAAACAGAAGGCAAAGGAAGGGGACAGCAAAAGAGGAGATGGCTGGACAGCGTTACTGATGTAACAAACATGAATTTGAGCAGACTTGGGAGGATGGTGAAAGACAGGAGGACCTGGTGTGACTTGGTCCATGGGGTTGCAAAGAGTCGGACTCGACTGTGCGACTGAACAACAACAAGCAGAGATATAAATTTTGTAAAAAAACACAAACACAAATATGTATATTTTTAAAAACTTAAAACATGCTTAAAATGTTAACATTCATTGGTCTTAGGTGCTTTCTTTGTATCTCTCCCATGGGATCCAGGGAACTGAGAAAGGAAGCTCTGGCTCTTTCCTTCCTTCCCCAGGGAACTGGGGGGGGAGCCTCAGCCAATAGAAGGAAGAGAGGCTTGGCTCAGTAACTCTGCTGTGCAATTGAGAGAGCCTGACAAAGCAAGCTATTCCTCCCTCCTCAAGGAAGGAGCCTCAGACAGTGAGAAAGTTTTGCTCTGTAGCTCCTGTGCAACTGAGCAAGCCTTGCAAAGCAAGCAGCAGTGCAGAAGGAAGCAAGAGAAGGAAGAAGATGGCAGCCAGTTGCTCAGGGGCTTGATAGGAGCTCTCCAGAGGCCTGATTTGACTCCTGAACTGCATGTTTAACACCCCTGTTCTAGCCACTACACACGGAGTCTTCACTGGCTGTCATTGACCTGGAAGATAACCAGTTCTCCGCTGCAGCTGTGCATGTGTGTGTGTGTGTGGAGGGGGCGTGGCAGGCAGTCCCCTGTTTCAGTGTAATCCGAGAGCTTCCGAGGAACTGCTGTCCTTCTGCTGTGGGTGGGTGGGCGACCCCCATAGCTCGGCAGGCAAGATAATTTTATACAGAAAAGAATCAAAAGGCACTGGGAGTTTCCCATAGGCAGTGCTTCATGATAAGACAGCCAGAGTTGCAGAACAGTTGACTCCCACAAATACAACTGAACAATGCATCTGGCCTTGTTTGGCTCCCAAGGTTAAAACACGCAGTAAAATATTGTCTGTAAAGTCTAACTCAGAAAAATGGGGCAAATTAAAATCTGTCATTAGTCCAGGGTTAACCCTCATTTTTTATAACGAGCAAATAAAAAATAGCAATTTTTTTAAAAATGAGGAATAGATTTAGATTTTCGCCCTTGGAAGATCTGTTTAAGAACAAAGAGAGGGTTTTTGTCGTAACAAACTATTAGCCCTAATGTGAGGGAGGGACCCATTCCTCTCTTAGTGTGTTCAGTGAAGACACATTTTGTGGGTTTGCTTTTTAAAGTACTTAAAGCAATCTGAAGCAAAGGCAGCTTAAGAACACAAGAGAAGCCATGTTGGATCAAGCCAGTGGCCCATCCACTCCCATCAGTGGAGCCAGGACACTAGAAGCCCTTCCATTGTTGCCCTCCCCAAGCACCAAGAATACAGAGCGTCACTGCCCCAGACAGAAGAGAAGCCATGTTGGATCAGGCCAATGGTCCATCCTGTCCAACATTGTCACACAGTGGCCAAAAAACTCCAGGTGCCATCAGGAGGTCCATCAAGGGGGCCAGGACACTAGAAGCCCTCCCATTGTTGCCCCCACCCCAAGAATACAGAGCATCACTGCCCCAGACAGAAGAGAAGCCATGTTGGATCAGGCCAATGGTCCATCCTGTCCAACACTGTCACACAGTGGCCAAAAAACTCCAGGTGCCATCAGGAGGTCCATCAGTGGGGCCAGGACACTAGAAGCCTTCCCATTGTTGCCCTCCCCAAGCACCAACAATACAGAGCATCACTTGCCCCAAACATAAGAACATAAGAGAAGCCATGTTGGATCAGGCCAGTGGCCCATCTAGTCCAATTCTCTGTGTCACACAGTGGCCAAAAAAACCAGGTGCTTGAAGCAGTCATCAGTAATAGTGCTTCAAATGGGTGAATTTCTTCTATTTATTTAACACAGTTGGATCCATAACTTGTTAACACTACTTGAAGCAAAGAAAATAAGAGAAATTCACTAGAAGAGGACTTCTAGTGTCCTGCTCCCAGTGGTGGACCTTCTGATGGCACCTGGGGCTTTTTTGGCCCTGTGTGACACAGTGTTGGACTGGATGGGCCATTGACCTGATCCAACATGGCTTCTCTTATGTTCTTTAGTCCTGAGAGGGGAATAAATATACTGGCAGCTGCAAAGTTGTGCAGAGCTGTGAGTGGGAGACTATTGGAGCCACTCCCAAGGTCAGAATCAGTTAGTAAAATCTGGTGTGACAAATTATCTGATTTGCACCCAGTCTGGAGATACTCACTGAGCTCCAGTCTTAGACAGTTTTTCTTATTAGCTTAACAGACTCCAGAACCCACAATTAGATCTGCTTTAAGCAGGGGTTTTTTTTGTAGCAGGAACTCCTTTGCATATTAGGCCACGCACCCCCTGATGTAGCCAACCCTTCAAGAGCTTACAGGGCTCTTAGTACAGGGCCTACTGTGAGCTCCAGGAGGATTGGCTCCATCAGGGGTGTGTGACCTAATATGCAAAGGAATTCCTGATAAGAGAAAAACCCTAGCTTTAAGACAGACTCTCTGAGAGAGAATTGTTTCTTGAAGCACTGTGAAAAGTTCAGCATCATGTCTTTTGCCAACAGAATAAGCAAAGAAGTTCTTTGAGTGAATGATTTTATTTAAAACGAAGCATGGCACTTTTTATTTGGCAAGAACTTGAAAACTTTAAAGAGGTGCTAATTAATCCTACTTGCACCGGGGAGTGGGGGGTGCATACCATAAAAATCAGGTCTCCTGAGATTACCCAAACTTAGCCACATGCATAAGATTAAGGCAAATAAAGTTTTAGCTGATTGGCAGAATGCTGAAATGCTGTCAAAGGTTTGGAAGCCCTGTGCACAGATGTCTCAACCAAGATCTTCTGAAGTGGGAAGCCGTGTTGGTCTGAAGCGACAGAACCAAGTTTGCGTCTGGTGGCAGCTTTAAGACCAACGAAGTTTAATTCTGGGTATGAGATTTCAGGTGCACACGCCCTTTTTCACAGACAATGAAACAGACTTTGCCAACCATTACATTATTGGCAGGGCTTTTTTTGTCGAAAGAGCCCAGCAGGAACTCATTTGCATATTAGGCCACACACGCCTGATGCCAAGCCAGCCGGAACTGCATTCTTGTGCATCCCTGCTTGGGGCGGGGGGGAACCCCTGCGAATAGGTAGAGACAGTTCTTCCTAGCAACTAACCCTTCCCTCCCCCCAATATGTAATGGTTGAGAATGTTTTGTTTCAGTGCACTTGAAGAAATGTACACACACCCCAGAACTCATACCTAGAATGAAACTTAGCTGTTCTTAAAGATGCCGTTGGACTCCAGCTTTGTTCTAAGTTGTCCTTGAAAGGGCAGCTGCTGTGAGAGCCCTCTCAGCCCCACCCACCTCACAGAGTGTCTGTTGTGGGGGGAGAAGATATTGGAGTCTCTGATTCAGAGAGAAGGGCGGGGTATAAATCTGCAGTCTTCTCCTCTTCCTCCTCCCCCTCTTCCTCCTCCTTCTCTTCCTCTCCCGCCCCCCAAATCTTCTATCTTTTGTGTCTAAAATCCAGAAGCAGAAAGCCTGACCAGCCTCTTAGGTCACACCTTTTAGCAAGGAGATGACAGAACAGATTTATTATTATTTTTAAAAAGTGATCTCTAAATAAAATTGGTCCCCAAGGGAATTATGAAGATAACAGGGGGACTAAGAATTGCATCTTGGTGGCTCTCACCGAATTCTCAAAGCAAGGTTATGAGGCCAAAAAAAAGCACCTGTTCATAATTAAAGAGCACTAAGAACTCTCCTTTTTCTTCTGCTACAATAATGAGCTGTCAGGTTGAGAGGCCGTCCTGTAAGTCTTTCTGCGGAACCTTTAAGAATACATAACGAGCATAATTAACACTTGTGATTAAACCCATGAATACCTAACCACGGAAAGTAAGCTTGATGACTCAGTTAGCTTATGCCTACTCTAGACTTGTAGAAAGGTGATCTTCCTTATAAGGTATTCAGATTCTAAACTCCAAGGTGGAGTTTGTCCATATGTGTTTTTTAGCATACTGTGAATTGTGTGGAACCCATGCAATTAGCTCAGTAGAATCCATGCAGTTGGAAGGGTTCCTGCTTTCTTCTCCCTCTCTCATCTGAGTCACAGCCTTCTTTGCCAGGCTTGCTCAATCTCACAGGAACTACAGAGCCAACCCTCTATTTTCTCCATTGGCTGAGGCTCCTCCCTTGGAGAGGAGGGAGAGCTTGCTTTACCAGGCTCTCTCAGTCGCACAGCAGAGCTACTGAGCCAAGCCACTTTTTCTTCTATTGGCTGAGGCTGCACCATCTCCTTATCCCCCGGGAATGGAGGGAAAGAGCCAGAGCTTCCTTTGCCCAGTTCCCTCAATCACACAGGGAGAGTTGCAAAATCTTTGTGCTCAGTAAATAATGGGTGAATCTAACCAGATTGTCCACTGTTGTAAGAGATCCTCTTTGATCACTGAAAAGGCTATGCTGGAAGTCACGGGCCCTCCAAGTAAGCAAGGTGTGTGACGAAGGCAGTACTGGAGAATGGAGTAAGACTGAGGGGGGAAAACTGGCTAGATCCGGCCCCAGGGTCTGTCTTTAAAAAAAAAACCTGAAAAGATTATGTCAACTTTTTCTGCCTGTTTATATTCTGCTGACTTGAAAAACCATTTTATGCTTCTGACAAAGTTGGTTCCGGGGCTTTTTTTGTAGGAGGAACTCCTTTGCATATTAGGCCACACACCCCTGATGTAGCCAGTCCTACTGGAGCTTACAGTAGGCCCTGTACTAAGAACCCTGTAAGCTATTGGAGGATTGGCTACATTGGGGGGTGGGGGGAGGGTGGCCTAATGTGCAAAGGATCTCCTGCTACCAAAAAAGCCCAGGTTGGCTCTATCAATCCCACAAAAGCATCTGTTCCAAAACATCTGCTAACCTTTTAAGGTGCCGCAAGATGCCTTTTTTGTATCTCTCCCCCCCCCCCCTCAAAATCTACAGTTCGCTCTGACTTCTGCCGTTCATTGATCATTCCTCCCTATCTTTCTAGCGTGATGACTAGAGATGTGAAATTTCCGGAAATTTTGAACCTCGGATTTTTTTCTGTCTCTCCCCCCCCCCGCCCCCCCGAAAAAGCTTGGAAATTTTCAGAAAAATTGAAACATTAGCACTTTTTTTCTTTTCCAGATTGGAAGACGTTCTGTTACTTTAGGAACATAAAATACGACCATGGACCATTTTACTTGGCATGAAATTATCACAATTAGCATATTGAAATATAGTGTATTCAAACAATTATTACAAACACAATTTGCTTTTTAAATAATATTTATTTGTAATCGTAACAAATGGGGCAGCAATCTCCTGAACTGTTCACTAGTTTATGTGGAAGAGACAAAAACACCCCTCCACAGAACAGTTTTTAAAAATCCAGAAGTAACAATTATTCATATTTCCTCTCCACAGTATTAAATAAAAATAAAATTCTCTCGTAAAAAGAATCCAAGAGGGGGGAAGTGTCTAGAAGGGAGTGTAGGACTAAGTTTTAATGACTGGGCATGACCTAGGACTTGCTTGTCCTCAGTGCACAGAAATTAGAACAGTCTAAGACCATGCATATTTTTTTAGAAATGATTTGGAAATATTTGAACACCTTTCATCATGTTAAAATAAAACATTCCGTAATTAATTTTTTTCCCCAGTTTTTCGGGGGGGGGGAACAAAGGCTTCAGGAAAAAAAATGGGGAAAAAAACTCCCCCCCCCGCCGTTTTTTCTCTGCGCCTTCACATCTCTAGTGAGGGCCAGAAAATTGTCTCTTAACGAACAGGACAGGGATTCTCGAGCAGTCCTTCGTATCCTAATTCCCCTCCGATTCACTGCATGCTCTCTTCACATCAGAGGAAGAGAGGACCACCGATCAGTAATTGCCTTGGAGAAAAAGGGCGTTCAAGCCAGGCGTTCAAAGGAAGAATTAATACGAAGAGTTGATGTGAGGCTGCCATTGAGCTTGCCAAAGAGCCAGGCTCTGAGTACCCAATAATGAGCGTCTGTCTGCCTTGGGCTGCCAGCCTCTTTGTCTGTTGTCTGGTAAAAAGGAAGGTCAGCCGCTCACAATGCTTCTGTGTTCGTGACTCTGCTCTGTTGTGTCTTTCCCTCCCCCAGTAAAATATTTGGGGCTGCTGGCCATGTCCAAGATCCTGAAGACTCACCCCAAGTCCGTCCAGTCTCATAAGGATCTCATCCTCCAGTGCTTGGACGACAAGGACGAGTCCATCCGCCTCCGCGCCTTAGATCTTCTCTATGGAATGGTGCGCCACCTTCACATCCTAGCCGTGTGGCTTAACTGCTCGGTTTGGTGAGCCAGTTTGGTGCAGTGGTTAAGTGTGTGGATTCTTATCTGGGAAAACCGGGTTTGATTCCCCACTCCTCCACTTGCAGCTGCTGGAATGGCCTTGGGTCAGCCATAGCTCTCGCAGAGGTGTCCTTGAAAGGGCAGCTGCTATGAGAGCCCTCTCAGTCCCACCTGCCCCACAAGGTGTCTGTTGTGGGAGAGGAAGGGAAAGGAGATTGTAGGCCGCTCTGAGACTCTGTCCTTGAAAGGGCAGCTGCTGTGAGAGCTCACTCAGCCCCACCTGCCTCACAAGGTGTCTATTGTGGGGGAGGAAGGGAAAGAAGATTGTAGGTTGTTCTATGACTCTGTCCTTGAAAGGGCAGCTTCTGGGAGAGCTCTCTCATCCCCACCCACCTCGCAGGGTGTCTGTTGTGGGGGAGGAAGGGAAAGGAGAATGTAGTCTGCTCTGAGACTCTGTCCTTGAAAGGGCAGCTTCTGGGAGAGCTCTCTCATCCCCACCCACCTCGCAGGGTGTCTGTTGTGGGGGTGGAAGGGAAAGGAGATTGTAGGCTACTCTGAGACTCTGTCCTTGAAGGGCAGCTGCTGTGAGAGTCCTCTCAACCCCACCCACCTCACAGGGTGTCTGTTGTAGGGGAGAAAGGGAAAGGAGATTGTCGGCCGCTCTGAGACTCTGTCCTTGAAAGGGCAGCTGCTGTGAGAGCCCTCTTAGCCCCACCCATCTCACAGGGTGTCTGTTGTGGGGGGAGAAGATATGGGAGATTGTAAGCCACTCTGAGTCTCTGATTCAGGGAGATGTGCAGGGTATAAATCTGCAGGCGTCTTCTTTGCCCCCTGCTACCAGTGGTAAAGGCAAGACTACTACACCACTGTAATCTTGTGTTTGGCTCCTGAACTGGAGTCCTCATTTTGAGCAGCGCCCCCTGTTCCTGCTATATTGGTCAAGCATGCCTGACGAAGATAGAAGCCGACCCCCTTACATATAACCTGAGATTCTCGAGAAGCTGCGTCCTGTGCTCTCCCCCCCGCCATCCTGGGGTGCACACCCTTTTGGCAGCCGCTTCTTCCCGCTTAGGGACGGTGGGATGCTTGGCAGGCAGGCGGGCGAGCAAGCCCTCAGCGCCTCCTGCATCTCGTGCCTTTTGCCTCCAGGTGTCGAAAAAGAACCTGATGGAGATAGTGAAGAAGCTGATGATCCACGTGGACAAGGCCGAAGGGACGACCTACAGGGACGAGCTGCTGACCAAAATCATCGACATCTGTAGCCAGTCCAATTACCAGTACATCACCAACTTTGAATGGTCCGTAGTCGGTGGCCCGGGTGGGGTGGGAGGGGATGCTCAGGAGCCAAAGAGCTGGTGCTTCAAGGCAGCGCCAGGTCTTGCAGCCTCCGTCCCCAACGGGGGGGGGGGTGCCCTCCTTAAAAATCCTCTCAAAGGCCAGAGAAGCAGGATCCAGGGAAAGAAGAGTTAAAAGGAGGAGGAGCCTTGTAAATGGCAGCAGGAGCCTTGGGGGAGGGGAAGCCAGTGCTTTCCTTTTTTTTTGCAGCAGGAACTCCTTTGCATATTAGGCCACACACCCCTGATGTAACCAGTCCTCCAAGAGCTTACAAGGCTTACAGAGCCAGTTTGGTGTAGTGGTTAAATGTGTGGACTCTTATCTGGGAGAACCAGGTTTGATTTCCCCGCTCCTCCGCTTCCAGCTGCTGGAATGGCCTTGGGTCAGCCATAGCTCTGACAGAGGTTGTCCTTGAAAGGGAAGCTGCTGGGAGAGTCCTCTCAGCCCCACCCGCCTCACAGGGTGTCTGTTGTGGGGGGAGGAAGGGAAAGGAGATTGTGGGCCGCTCTGAGATTCTGTCCTTGAAAGGGCAGCTTCTGGGAGAGCTCTCTCAGCCCCACCCACCTCACAGGGTGTCTGTTGTGGGGGAGGAAGGGAAAGAAGATTGTAGGCCGCTCTGAGATTCTGTCCTTGAAAGGGCAGCTTCTGGGAGAGCTCTCTCAGCCCCACCCGCCTCACAGGGTGTCTGTTGTGGGGGAGGAAGGGAAAGGAGATTGTAGGCCGCTCTGAGATTCTGTCCTTGAAAGGGCAGCTTCTGGGAGAGCTCTCTCAGCCCCACCCGCCTCACAGGGTGTCTGTTGTGGGGGAGGAAGGGAAAGAAGATTGTAGGCCGCTCTGAGATTCTGTCCTTGAAAGGGCAGCTTCTGGGAGAGCTCTCTCAGCCCCACCCGCCTCACAGGGTGTCTGTTGTGGGGGAGGAAGGGAAAGAAGATTGTAGGCCGCTCTGAGATTCTGTCCTTGAAAGGGCAGCTTCTGTTCGAGCTCTCTCAGCCCCACCCACCTCACAGGGTGTCTATTTATTTATTTATATTTCGATAAGTGGCTCAGGGTGGCTTACAGCATATAAAATCTAACATAGATTTGGCTTTAAACCATCAATTAGCAGCAGTTTAAAACAGTAAGTTAATAAAACATAAAAACCAGCGGTCTGTCAGAGTGCACACTACCACCATCCAAATTCCCAGTGTCGGTTAGTTGTAAGCCAGCCGGAAGAGGACTGTCTTGCAGGCCCTGCGGAACTGCCCAAGGTCCCGCAGGGCCCTCACCTCGTCCGGCAGCTGGTTCCACCAGCAAGGCGCCGTTACCGAGAAGGCCCGATCCCTGGTAGATTTCAAACGGGCCTCCTTTGGCTTGGGGATTACAAGCAGGTTTTGAGAACCTGCTTGTGGGGGGAGAAGATTGTGAGCTGCTCTGAGCCTCTGATTCCGAGAGAAGGGTGGGGTATAAATCTGCAGTAGTCTTCTTCTTTACATATTAGACCGAACCCGCCTCCAATGTAGGCAGTTCTCCAGGAGCTGACAGGGCCTATTGTAAGCTCCAGGAGGATTGGCTACATCAGGGGGTGTGGCCAAATACACAAAGGAGTTCCTGCTACAAAAAAAAAAGCCCTGGGGAAAGCTGTCCATGGGAAAAGGGGGAGCATCTTGGAAAGGTGGCCAGCAGTGTACATATACTCATTGGATACCACCAGCAATGTTTCCTCTAAGCTGCAGTCTTGTGAGGAGAAACTCTACTTTGTGAGCTCCTGGCATTAAAGTTGTGAGCTGCTGCGTCAGTGAGTGTGCTCTGGGGTCATCCTTCCTGAGCTAAGAGAAGAATGTGTGAGCCGGAGGCTAAAAATCTGTGAGCCGGCTCACACTGACTCAGCTTCGAGGGAAACACTGGCCACCAGCCAGATCTTTGGCTCTTGTTGGTCCCTTCCCCCACTCCTCTTAACAGCCGGTCTCGTGGTCTTCTCCCCAGTTGTGACGGGCTCGTTTCCTTCTCCACTTGCTGCAGGTACATCAGCATCCTGGTGGAGCTGACCCGGCTGGAGGGCACTCGCCATGGGCACCTCATCGCCTCCCAGATGCTGGACGTGGCCATCCGCGTGAAGGCCATCCGCAAGTTCGCCGTGTCGCAGATGGCCACGCTCCTGGACAACGCCCACCTGCTGGCCAGCAACACCCAGCGGAACGGGATCTGCGAGGTGCTCTACGCCGCCGCCTGGATATGCGGGGAGTTCTCCGAGTAAGCGCCGACTAGGACTGTCGAATTCATTTCTTTGTTTTAACAATTTATTAATAACATGGTTACAAGAATTAATTGTCTTTTTTTCTATACTAACCCATATGATATTTCAACCCCCCCTCCCTCCAATATTTGACTTCCCCGAAGTTGTAAATTTAAATTCAATTATAAAGGTACCGCTAACAAATCAAAGTTCAATATTTTTCTTCTCTCATTAATACTAAGAAATTGTCCAATGACTTTTTATATTCCATTCTTTCTCCGTATATCTTTTAAATTTCTTCCACTCCTTTTTGAATATATCTAGATCATAGTCTTTTAAAGTTTTAGTTAATTTGTCCATCTCACTCCACGATAAAACTTTCACAATCCAGTCCCATTTCTCTGGTATTTTTCCCTGTTGCCACAGCTGCGCATACAATGTCCTAGCAGCTGAGAGCAAGTACCAATTTAAAGTCCTGTCTTCCTTTGGAAATTTTTCTAATTGTAATCCAAGCAAAAAAGTCTCTGCAGTTTTCTTGAAGTCATAACCCAAAATTTTGGAGATTTCTTGTTGTATCATCTTCCAATACTCTTTCGCTTTTTCACAAGTCCACCACATGTGAAAAAAAGAACCTTCGTGTTTTCTACGTTTCCAACATCTATCCGACATCTTCTTACTCATCCTAGCCAGCTTTTTTGGAGTCATATACCACCTATACATCATCTTGAAACAGTTCTCTTTAATATTCTGACAGGTTGAAATCTTCATCGAGTTCTTCCAAAGGTGCTCCCACGTATCCATTTGTATTTCTCTGTTCACATTAATTGCCCATTTGACCATTTGAGACTTTACTACTACTACTACTTCTGTAGACCATTTCAATAATAATTTATATACTTTCGATATTAATTTTTCATTGTCTCCAAGCAGGACCCTTTCCAGTTCTGTTTGCTCGCGTCTAATTCCATCCGATTTAATATCATTTTCCATCAAGAGTCAAATTCATTTCTTACGTGGACCGGATCTGACACAAATGAGACCTTGTCAGGCTGGGCCTTGTGTTTCATGAAATGTAATGCCAGGGAGCAGAGATGCAAACTTTATGAAGCACACAGAGAAATGCAATGAAAGATTTTTTAAAAACACAACAACAACAACTTAAAAACGTGCTTAAAACATTGCTACTTGTTGGTCTTAAGGTGCTTTCTTCGTATCTCTCCTGTGCGATCCAGGGAACCGGGCAAAGGAAGCGCTGGGTCTTTCCTTCCTTCCCCAGGGGACCAGGATGGGTAGGAGCCTAAGCCGGTAGAAGGAAGAGAGGCTTGGCTCAGTAGCTCCGCTGTGCAATTCAGAGAGCCTGGTAAAGCAGGCTATCCCGCCCCGCTCCCCAAGGAGGAGCCTCAGCCAATGGATTAAATAGAGGCTTGGCTTTGTAGCTCCTGTGTGATTGAGTAAGCCTCGCATTGAGTAAACCCCGCAAAGCAAGCTATCCCGCCCCCCCTCCTCCCCAAAGGAGGAGCCTCATCCAATGGAGAAAACAGAGGCTTTGCTCTGTAGCTCCTGTGTGATTGAGCAAGCCTCGCAAAGCAGAAGGAAGCGAGAGAAAGGAAGCAGATAACAGCCAGTTGCTCAGGGGCCTGATAGGAGCCTTCTGGGCCACATGTTTGACACCCGTAGTGTAGGCTGTGTGACAATGGGAAAAGGCTTGGCATCTTGCGAGGAGGGCTGAGTTCTCTTTTGTTACCCAGCATGATCAGGGGGGAGTCTCCTGTACAGCCCTCCTTCCATTTTCTGAAGGTGGTTCGGTGAGAAGCTGGCATATGTTTACTCTCAGAAATGTGGATTAACCAAAAAAAAAAAAGCACCTCTTCAGTGAGGCTTTGTTTTTTGGTTGGTTGGCAGCAATGGGGTGTGTTGCGTAGAGCCAGTTTGGTGCAGTAGTTAAGTGTGCAGACTTTTATCTGGGAGAACCGGGTTTGTTTCCCCACTCCTCCACTTGCAGCTGCTGGAATGGCCTTGGGTCAGCCATAGCTCTGGCAGAGGTTGTCCTTGAAAGGGTAGCTTCTGCCAGAGCTCTCTCAGCCCCACCCGCCTCACAGGGTGTCTGTTATGAGGGAGGAAGGGAAAGGAGATTGTAGGCTGCTCTGAGACTCTGTCCTTGAAAGGGCAGCTTCTGGGAGAGTTCTCTCAGCCCCATCTGCCTCACAGGGTTCCTGTTGTGAGGGAGGAAGGGAAAGAAGATTGTAGGCCACTCTGAGACTCTGTCCTTGAAAGGGCAGCTTCTGGGAGAGTACTCACAGCTCCACCCGCCTCACAGGGTGTCTGTTGTGGGGGAGGAAGGGAAAGGAGATTGTAGGCCACTCTGAGCCTCTGTCCTTGAAAGGGCAACTTCTGGGAGAGCTCTCTCAGCCCCACCCGCCTCACAGGGTTCCTTCTGTGAGGGAGGAAGGGAAAGGAGATTATATGTCGCTTTGGAGACTCTGTCCTTGAAAGGGCAGCTTCTGGGAGTGTTCTCTCAGCCCCACCCACCTCACAGGGTGTCTGTTGTGGGGGTGGGGGAGGAGGAGATTGTGACCGCTCTGAGATTGAGAGTATAGGGCGGGATATAAATCCAATAAATGTGCCAACAGGGTAGCAGTTATATTCTAACCTTACTCAGCTAAAATGAAATAGCAGCTTAGAGAGACCAGCAAGATTTTCGGAGTGTGTGTTTTTGAAGATCAAAGCTCCCTTCAGCGGATACAAGTAGAAACAGAGATCTTCCATATCCTATTCTGAAGGTGGCTGGAGCATTTCGAAAAAAAGAACTCCAGATGCAGGGGTACATTCCTCATAAGTTCTAATCAAGCCGACTGCATTATGCACTGTACCTCTGCATTCCGTCCTTCAAGATATCTGACAAAGGCAGCGTTGACTCTCCAAACTTTATACCCCAGACATCTTGCTGCTCAGAGCCGGATTAACAGTTAGACCAAGTTGGCACTGGCCTATGGGTCCCATGCTTTTAGAGGCCCCGGACCAGCAACTGAGTCTCTCTTTGCCCCACTTGCCTGGTGTGGCTGCTGCTGGCATCGTCGCCAAGTTTGCCTCTCTCTGCCTCTCCCCCGCAGCTTTGTCAAAGGGGCTTTGGAGAAGGGGCCTTAAGGCTGCAGCCGGGGCCATGGGGTGGGCGCTCAGACTCCGAGATAATTTGCAAGGGGGGCCCCAAGATTTTAACTGCCTAGGGGCCTCCACAGGGTTTAATCCGGCAGTGTTGCTGGTCTCTTAAGGTGCTGTTAAACTCCAGTCTTGCAATTCTACTGGGGACCGATGCGGCTACCCTCCGCAACATTCTCATCTTGTTTGTAGATCCAGGAGGCATCTGAAGCAGGGTTGGTCTGAAGCAGTGGAACAAAGCAGTAGACAAGTGCGCCTTTAAGACCGACTAAGTTTTATTCAGAATGTACGCTTTCGTATGCTCTTAAGCAGACTTCATCAGACAAAATGGGAATGGCAAGCAGCAATTCTAATATAAGTGGGCAGTGAGCTGGTATGCAGAATCATGGGAATGTTTTTAGCTTATGGCACTTCACACCTACAACAGCAGTCTGCTTTTTATCACCCTCCAGTGTTGTTTCAGCCCTGCTTTGTTCGAACACTAACAAACACAGATCCCTATTTGTGATTCTTTTAACCTGCGGTGAAAACATTCCCTTGATTCTATAGACCAACTCACTGCCCACTTATATTGAGAATTGCTACTTGCTATTCCCTTTTTGTCTGATGTAGTCTGACATTCCCAATAAAACTTAGTTGGTCTTAAAGGTGCACTGGTCTACTGCTTTGTTTGTGTTCTCTCAGAGTGGCCTACAATCCCCTTTCCCTTCCTCCCCCACAACAGACACCCTGTGAGGCGGGTGGGGCTGAGAGAGCTCTCCCAGAAGCTGCCCTTTCAAGAACAGAGTCTCAGAGTGGCCTACAATCCCCTTTCCCTTCCTTCCCCACAACAGACACCCTGTGAGGTGGGTGGGGCTTAGAGCAGGCTTTTCCCAGAGCTGCACCTTCTCCAAAAACAAGAAGCTCATCAAGAGCAGCCTACAATCTACTTATCCATCCTCCCCCCACAAGAGGACACCCTGTGAGGCGGGTGGTGCTGAGAGAGCTCTG